>NC_065577.1:8374696-8677727 GCF_937616625.2 Mercurialis annua
CCGATTCGCAATCGGAATATTTCCAGATTTTCTTCTTCTGGATTTTCATGTTTACGCGTCTTAATGGAATTTTTGCCATTTTTTAAGCGTCAAGAAAGAGAATTTGATTGAGTTTGGTTTTGGTTTTGGGTTAAGTATTTATATAAGGGAAAGAAAACAGCGTTTCCTTCTAGGATTAGGATTAGGAAATGAACAAAAGATCAATTTAGACCCTTAAGTTGTCATGAAGTATCAAAAAATCATTTCTATTAAATTTGGTCAAAAAACCCAAACTTTTGCTATTTCTTATCATTTCACCCCTCTGAAAAAAGAGTGAGTAAAATACTTAATTAAACAAAGTAACCCTAAATAATCATCATAATTGAAATCCTAAAATTAGAGCTAATTAAAATCCTAATCGAATTAAATTAAAACCCGATTAAAACTATTTAAACCTTGATAATACTAATTAAACCCTAATCAGCCTTCTTCCTATGAACCCATCGTTGCAATCCTCCACCTGCCGCCGCAATCCTGCATTTTGGGGACGGACTGTTACTACTGCTAGTCCTCGTTGTCAGTCCATTAGATAGTTTTGATGAAAAAATTGTGTTCGTTTATTTTACTGTTAAACGAACAAGCTCGTATATAAGTTCGTTTAGTATGTTTACGAGTTTGTTTGTGATCTCGTTTGTTAATAAGCTAAACGAACGATTACGAGCTGAATACAAACCGAACATAAACACTATAAATTTTAAATGAATCAAATATAGACACCTCGTTTATATAACGATCCAAATATGAACATCTCAAAACTCGGCTCAGCTATGTTCCTTTACAATCCTACAATTATAATTTCATATATTTAGGAATATTTTAGATAGTCTAAAATTACTAGTAAAACCTTAAACTTGTGATGTACTTCTTGTAAAGCAAGAGTATTCATCAGTTGTTTGCAAAGTCAAAAAGACTTCAAAAGAATTTTAAGACAAAAATAATAATTCAAGAATCTATTAATGTGCTATTCATCAATATTTTTTTACCTTCGTGCCATTGTCATAAAAAAAACCTTAAGGATGAAGTAGATTAGCCATCCACGACTCGAAGGGTCAAGCTTTTTCTAGCCAGACAAACTTATTATGACAGAAACTGAAGTTGTTATTGCAATCGCGGTCTCTATGTTCAGTTCGCGTAATTAGGGGTGGAACCAGGGGATGACCGTCCGTCATTAGTTGCGTGCAGTTTCCTAACATTATAATGTTTTTGTTCCTTTACTTTCGTTTGAAAGGAAGGTTGGCCAAGGCCAAGAGAACTAGCGCGATCTATACAAACGAGGGAACAAGACTCGCATAATATCATCTAGCATGAGACTAGCTAATAACGTCTTTTGGAGCATGATCAAATATGACGAGCCCAATGTCTTGCTTGAAACCATGATTGTCCATCCAGTCCGCACAACGGTTTCCTTCACGATAGTATGAATAACTCTCACGTGCCACCCTCTCTTCAAGTAATTATTCCGAATAGTATTGAGCTGCATGTCATTGGCATTCACCTTAATCTCGTCTTAGAGAAGAGCATCGACTGCCAATTTACTATCCGTTTAAGGATGACGTTTCTGAAGCCACGGTCCCAAGCAATCTCCAGGCTGTCGATCGCAACCTTAATTAATTGACTCACTCATTTTTCCAGTTACCGATTTTTATTTCAACTTTCTTGTCCCTCCTCTCATTTTTCAGTTCCACTGACACCTTGATAAAATGTAATGTACGTAATCAATTATATTCAAGTTTATTTTTCTATATCTTTTTAGTCATCTCATCCCATTCCTTCTCTAATAATCAACTGTTTAATTCCTCCTCTATTAGCTCCTTTTTTTTATATGATTCGGCCATAAAAAAAGCATGCAAAAATCGAATTAAATTGAATAATTCATATGTTAGCTGGTTCGATCGCCACATATCTGCCATAGTTTTTGATTCAGGAAAGCTCAAGATATAATTCTTATAATTATTAATATTATTCAATCATATCTTCAAAACAGTCATATACAAAACTTTCTAGCTAGAAAATCAAATAGACAAAAAAAGAACTATATATAAATAAAACTACACTACCTATCTAATCCATCAAAACCCTTATCTTAATCTTCAAGCAACTAATCAGCTGAGTCACATTTATCCAAAAAAACTAATCGGCTGAGTCGAGTTATAAATATCATCCATCAATCTGATTCTCTTCATTCTTCGCTTTGGATACACATCATCATCATCGTCATCATCTTCGACGGGATTAATCTCATTCAATACAGTAACAGAAGAACATGATCTTGACGCACGATCAGTACAAGATTGTCCATCTTCCTTCTTCTGCTCGTCGTCGGAGTTGCTTAGATGCAACAGAAGCAGAGCAGCGTCCGATTCCCAATCGGAATATTTGCAGATTTTCTTGATATTTTTCTTCTGGGCTTTCATGTTTACGCGTGTTGATGGTATTTTCGCCATTTTTAAGCGTCAAGAAAGAAAATTGTATTGAGTTTGGATTTGGATTAAGTATTTAAGCAATTATATAAGGGAAAAGGAAACAGCGTGTGTCCTGATAGGATTAGGAAATCCTAATTCAGCAAGTTTTAATTTAAGTCTTTTAAAATTTAGAAACATGAGACCAATCCATATGAGTAATTATTTATAGGTCTAATTATTAAATAGATCCATATATTTTTTTCACTTTTTCGATTAGAACTAAATTTTTTAATTTTTATAAAGGCTTAATTAATGGTAAAAAAACCCAAATCTTTACGACTCGTTGCAATTTAAACAAAACTTTTTAATTTTTGGAATAATAGCCAAATTGTATTTTTTTTTGTTGCAATAATAGCCAAATTGGTGGCCAAACCTGTTGTTTTCAAAAAAAATTAAAATATTAAACTATTATTATTTTTGATTTATAATATACTAAAAATCACAAGAAGTGGTAAAAAAATTCATAAATTTACATAAAAAGTGCAATTTGCCTATTATTGCAACAAAAAAAAATATAATTTGGCTATTATTATAAAAAGGTCTAATGTCTTAAAAAACCCTGACCTTTTAGCCTCTTTTCAATCATACCCTGACGTTGAAAATTTGTCAATTTTACCCTATTTTGCATTTTTGTGTTTCAATTGTACCCTGAAAAATTAAATTAACGTCTTTTTCGTTTGGAAATTTGTTTAAAACATTCTCCATGTCTAGCATATATTAATTGTATGTTTTTAAAATTTATTTAAATTTAGTTAAATTAATTAAGAATTTAAGTTAGTGTTAATATGATTATAGGTTTTAGTTAGTTTTTAAAAATAAAGGACTTATTTGTACTTTTTTGAATAAAAAAAAATTTAATTTCAGGTTTAAACTTAGTTAATTGAATGATTTCATCATTTAAGTTAAAAAATTTAAAAAAAATTAACAAAAATTAAAAAATTGGGGTACAATTGAAAACGGAAAATTCAAAAGTGGGTAAAATTGACAAATTTTCAATGTCGGGGTGGAATTGAAAAATATATTAAATGTGAGGGTTTTTTGAGTGATTAGGCCTTATAAAAATTAAAAGGTTTTGTTTATATTGCAACAAGTTGTAAAGGTTTGGGGTCTTTTTTGCCATTAAGCATTTTTATAATTTTATCTCAATTTTAAACTTATTATCAACCGTGAACAAATTAAAGTAGAGCGTGTGTCTACTTTTGCCACATATTTTAATTTCAACTAAATTTTAAATTTCATTTCAATTTTATCAAATTTTAATTTTTTTTCAACATGAATTAGTTATTATCTATTTAGTTTCGCAAATCAATATAATCTGATAATACTAAGATAATTTTACAATCACTTTATCTTTTCTCATATTTACTCTATTTTTAGTTTCGCAAATCAATATATTCTGATAATGTTAAGATGATTTTACAATTACTTCGTTTATCTCATATTTAATCTATTTTTTTATCGATATTCGTTAGTGATAAACGGTTATAATAATATTTACTATATAAAATATAAAGTAATTTTAGAAGACACTTATGCCTTAGATCAAAATGGTTAGATTGATTGTTCGTTTTATTACTAGTTTATTTTTATTTATATTCATACACAATATTATGTATTTCTATTGAGATTTATTTTTCATTTTATATATTTATTAGTGACAATGATTTGAATTTTGAAGAAAAATATCAACTATGTTTAACTTAATTCAATTCGATATTAAAAAATAATGAATTCAATGTACATTAAATAATCAATTAGAATATTGAATTTATAACTTAAAAGAAGTTACAAAAAGTTAAAATAGTTTCACTCTCTCTTTATATGTGTGTTTATATGCGTTTGTGTAAGGTTGGGCCATCTTTCACTTGATTCACAACAGCTTTAACAATTAATACAAGATTTGTGACTTTTAAATAATATCATACATATTTGGAATTTTATTTTACACAAAAATTTAAAAAGAATTTATTACTATATATTTTTGAGTTAATATCATAAAAATTTACGAATTTTACACATTTTCTCATTTTAATCACGCAGTTTAAATTTTCTCATTTTCATGTACGAACTATCACTTTTTTTCAAATTCATGCACGGTGCTGAGGTGTCATGACTCCATTGGTATAATTCGCTGAGGTGGAGGGCATTTTAACCAATAAATGAGTGCCACCTCAGCACCGTGCATGAATTTGAGAAAAAGTGATAGTAGTTTTTATATGAAAATGAGAAAATATAAATTGCGTGATTAAAATGAAAAAACGTGTAAAGTTCGTAATTTTTTTTGACATTAACTCTATATTTTTCATGTTTTATCCTTTTTAATGGTAATTGAGTTTTACATAAAATTTATTTTAAAGTGATTAAAAAAAAAGTAAAAGGAACATAGAATAACTCTAAAATTAGAAATACGACTTTCAAAATAAAACTCTCAAACAGAGAATGAGACTTTTAAAATGAAAGGAAGAGAGTATTATATATCAATTCCAATTAAAACCACTTCAACATTCATAAAATGCAGTACTTGTTCCTCACCAATAGTCCTAATGGCAAGGGTATGCTGTCCTATGACCAACATTTTGTTTTACCTAGTGTTTTAAAACCGGACTGGACTGACCGGTTCGACTGATTGAACCATAGACCGGAAATCCATCCGGTCCAAATGATCTTATGAGCCGATAGTCCGGTTAAATTGGATTGAACAGGAAATCTAGTTAAATTAGATTGAACCGGATAGAAACCGGATTGAACCGCCCGAACCATTCGTTTTTTAGAAATCCGTCTGGTTTTTATTTGACCAAATAAATCTATATGAATTAGAGTTCCAGTTTTTTTTTCTCTTAACACTCTCTTCTAACCACGGTACTTTTTATTATAAAAAAAACTACAGTACTTTTTCATTTTATGTAGCCCCATTTTAAAAACAAAAGGAGAGAAAGAAGATTGCAGTTTAATTAATTTTAAACTCAATATAATTTAGATTTTGACTAAAGATTGGAATATTTTTTTATTAAAAAAGAGATAATCTCTTTTTATTGTAAGCCAATAATTAGTTTTAGCACGTGGAGTAACAATTTATTTTTTGGTAAGGCCATCTGGTTTTCAAGTCTTTGCCCTGACTAATTCAGATTCGAGTGCACCTGGCATGGTGGGTGTCAGTGGAGATTTTCTGCATTCACAAGACTCGAACCCGAAACCTTACTTAAGCGATATCAAACCGATTATCACTTGAATCAAACTCCATTGATAGAGTAATTAACCGTTTATTGAATGATGATTTTTATAAAACTGGAGAAAGTGGAAGTTCATAGAACGTGTGCAGTTGAGAAAAATTAGGTATCTGACGATTTTCTGAAGATTTGCTTTAAAAGAGAAAAAAGACGACGACTGCAAAGTCAAATAAAATAACCAAAAATTCAGAAACTTTCAAAGAGAAAGCAATGTCAATATCTTAGTTATATGAATTTGTACTGCAATCTACATTTTTTTTGTTTTACTCTTCGGTTTTTGACATTTTTTTAATCAAGGTTTCAATTATAGTGTCAATTTCTGTTTTTCCAATTACAAAAGCTATCTTTCAAATTTAAACTCTATCTGTAATTTGTTTAAGAAATTTTAATTTTTTTGTGTCTTCTGAAAATTACTATAATCACTTGATTTTAATTTCAAAATTTCCAATTTGTAGTATAACCTCTATAAACTCACACACAAAGACCACCAACCCTTTTATAAAATTTCACAGGAAACAGCCTATGACAAGACAAATTAAAAAAAATTACATTTAAATATCATGTACAAAATTAACTCTCTTTTGCGTTTTTAATTCCGTTAGGGATGAAGGATTTATTTTAAAACTTTTTGAAAGGCTAGAAATTACTTTATATCGAAAAATATCAGAGGGTTTATCTCGTCCATTAGATAAAAGATTGAGTGCTTGACTTCTTTAGTAGTTTTTTCTATGAATTATAACAGGTGATACATATTAATTTTTTAATGATTAAATGTAGAACACTCATGATTTGAGACACATGCCAATCAAATGGCAGAATTAGGACTTCAATTTGGAAGAGACGAAAGTTTTCGCGTTCAGCTATTTAAAAAAACGATAATAAACACAAAATTGTGGTAATTTGCACTTGTAAAACCGCCTATAAAAGGAAAAAACCGCCCCTAACACTTGTAGGGCGGTTTGTAGGGAGCGGTTGTATTATAAGAAAAATATTTCTATATCTATAATTTTTTTAATTTTTTTCCAGCAAGAAGAATCGGCTGACCCTCTTAATCCGCTGGATCCGCGCCTGATCGAATGAATGGTGCATACATATCTGAGAGATTCTTAGGTAGACTTAGTCTACCACATCATCCGTAGACTAACCTATCACATTTTGACACGTCATTAAAATAATGGCATTATCGTAATTTTGCTCATTACTTGTTTACACCTTTGGATAATAATATTACGATAGTGCCATTATTTTAATGACGTGTCAAAATGTGATAGGTTAGTCTACGGATGACGTGGTGGACTGAGTCTACCTAAGAATTTCTCTACATATCTAAGTGTAAATAAACATTTTCATATGTATATATAAGTGAGTTACTCTAATTATAATATAGTAACTGGTAGAATAACTCCAATTTATATTCTATGAGATATGGTAACTGACGCTAAATAGGAGCTGAAATTGATTTTCCAAATAAATACATTTAAATAAGAATAATTGACATGGAAAACAGTGCATTATATGGAAATATCAAATAATATATTAGCTATAATTAAGGAGTTTATTTAAAAGAAAATAATTGCTAATTACAAATAATTCAAATTAAGTAAAAGAATCGGCGGATTGATTCCAAAATAATATCGCATTTAATATATTAATCAGTTATGCATCTCAAAATCTGTATAAATATAGGCTAATTTCTCATAAAGTCATTCTCAAATTAGTAGTAGTGAAATATATTTTATAATGGCAACTTCAACTCTTTTTGTCTTTGCATTTGTCATGCTCTTTCTTGCTACACAAGGTATAGTGTGAGAATTACTGTTTTTCAGGTTAACTCCTCATATATCATATGTTAGGTCAGATTTTTTAATTTAAAATTTTTAAAATTACTTTTTCTCTCTATCTTGTATATTAGATAACTATTTGATAACTACTATATGATTTTTAAAACCTCTAGATCTATGAAAAGTTACGGTTTTTTTTAAGTTCAGAAAGAATAATTCGTACCTGAATTAATTCTCATCAATTATATTGCATGTTTTACATTATAATTACTTTTTGTTTGTTTCAGGGAATTGTCAATGCGATGCTGTATCACAATTTAAATTTATTCAAATTCCGACGGGACAGAAAATACAAAATAAGCCAGAATGGAATATCACCGTGACAAACGATTGCTTGTGTACAAGAGACTATATTAAATTGGACTGCAATGGATTTCAAACTGTAGAAAAAGTTGATCCGTTAAAATTGGTGATCACCGGTACTGAAGGTCTCCTTAATAACGGAGACGTTGTTCGTGGATATGAATCCGTTAGTTTCACTTATGCTTGGGATAGCCCTTTTCAGTTTAAGGTGATTAGCTCCCTAATTGGTTGTTCTTAAGGGAAGAAGTTAAATAGATTTTGATTAATTATTAGAGTGTTAACTAATTTTTCCACTCTTTATTAATGCCAAATAAGTGAAATTTTATGGTAATGTTCTATTTTTTATTCTATTTTAAGTGTTTATTGAATCTATTAAATGAGGAAATATGGAAATGAATATTATTTTGATAGTGAAATTATGCAAAATTTCTAAATTGGAATATGCAGTCTGCATCAATAGATGATTCTAATGAGAATATGAACTGAATTTTCTTTCCTTAAAAAACGGCCAACACTTGCGGTTTTAATTTTGTTAATAATTACTACTTCAAATAATATTTTATTAAAATTATTTGTTATTTTATATTTACATTAACAATAACAATTTTAGAATTATGTACAGAAAAGATACTTATGGGTAACGGTAACGTTTCCTTTAGTGTGTGTAAATGCTGCCCTAGAGTAGCTATGCTACGTTGCATATATCATATATTAATTACTTTTGTACTATATGAACGGTGGAGATCACGACTAGCTATTAACTTACTAATGATGAACGGTCAAAAATCGTTGACTATCAAGTAATTGAACTGCTACAGATTTCTAATAAAATTAGAATTATACTATGACATACCGTGATCATATGTTTGCCAATTATATATGATCATATATTGGAGTATTAATTTAGAACATAACCCTATTTTTTTTTAAAAACAATGGAAAGCCATTAATGTGCTCCACGGAGATTGATTTGACAAATAAATTTAACATTTTTTTAAATTTTTAAATAGATTATAGATTTCTTTTAAATGAAATAATAGAATAGGATTGAATCGAAATATATGAATTTCTTATCTAGTTCTTAAATTGTGAAATTCATTCAATCTATCTATTTAATTGTTATGAGCTGAAAATTTTAAATTTATCTGTTGAATTATTAGTTATTTTGTTTGGATAAAGTGAAAGAAGAAGAAGAAGAAGAAGAAAAAAAAAAAAAAGAAGTATAAATCCAAAGCGGTAAAGTATAAAAATAAAAAAATTAATTAATAAAATAAAGAGTAAACACGTTGGAGTATGAAAATCAAATTGAAAAATTGTGATTAAAAAGTACAATTTTTTTAAATATTTTACTAATTATCCCAAGTTAAAGTATCTCAAAGGCCAAAAGCCCTCCCAAAAAAAATAAGGAGTTGCAGAAGCCTAGACATAGAAGCCAATAATCCAAGATCGCTAATTTTAGCACGTGTAATAACAATTTATTGAATGATGATTTTTATAAAAATGGAGAAAGTGGAAATTCAAAAAAAGTGGACGGTTGAGAAGAAGTAGGCATCTAACGGTTTTTTGAAGGTTTGCTTTAAAAGAGAAAAAAGACGACGACTGCAAAGTCAAACAAAATAACCAAAAACTCAAAAACTCTCAGAGAAAAAGCAATGTCAATATTTTAGTTATATGAATTTGTACTGCAATTTATAATTTTTTTATTTTGATCTCCGGTTTTTGACATTTTTATAATCATAGTTTCAATTACAATGTCAATTTCTGTTTTTCGATTATAAAAGCTATCTTTCAATTTTAAACGCTATCCGTAATTTGTTTAAGAATTTTTTTTGTGTCCTTTAAAAATTACTATAACCGCTTGATTTTAATTTTAAAATCTCCATTTTGTAGTTTAACCTCTGCACACTCACACAAAGACCACCAACCCTTTCATAAAATTTCAAAGGAAACAACCTATGACAAAAAAATAAAAAATAAATTACATTCAAATATTATGTACAAAATTAACTCTCTTTTTTTGCGTTTTTAGTTCTCTTAGGGATGAAGGATTTATTTTAAAACTTTTTGAAAGGTTAAAAATGATTTTATATCGAAAAATATAATAGGGTTTATCTCGTCCATTAGATGAAAGGTTGAATGCTTGATTGCTTTAGTAGTTTCTTCTATGAATTACAACAGCCGATACATATTAATTTTTTTGAGTTAAATCCATAAAAAATCATGATCTTTAAATAAAGTTTCATTTTAATCACAACTTTTAAAAGCTGTTATATAAAGACACGACCTGTCATTTTGTTTCAAATCTATCACCAAAATACAATTCCGTGTATTTTTTTTCTAACAAAACATTACTAATCCTACATATTCTAGTCGAAAGATAATAATATTTGTTGTCGATTTATAATTTAGGTCTTTAATTAATGATGTAATGAAGATTTTAGTCAAAAATATACACTAAACTGATAGTTTTGAAGAAAAATGAAAGGTCACGGTTTTATATGGCAACTTTTAAAAGTCGTGATTAAAATGAAATTTCGTGTAAAAATCGTGATTTTTTTATTGAAATTAATCCTAATTTTTTAAGATTAAATGTAAAACACGCAAGAATTGGAATGCATGCCAATCGAATGGCAATACTAGGACTCCAACTTAGAAAAGACGAAATTTTTGCGTTATTTAAAAAATCAAACGACAATAAACACAAAAATATGGTAATTTGCACTTGTAAAACCTCCTCTGCAAGGTAAAAACCGCCCCTAACACTTGTAGGGCGGTTTGTAAGGGGGCGGTTATACTATAAGAAAAAAATTTCTATATTTATATTTTTTTTAATTTTTTTCGGCGAGAAGGATAGGCTGACCCTCTTAATCCGCTGGATCCGTGCCTGATCGAATGAATGGTGCATGCATATCTAGTGTAAATAAACATTTTCATATGTATATATAAGTGAGTTACTCTAGTTATAATATACTTATTTGGTAGAAAATAACTCCTATTTATATATTATGAGATATGGTAACTGACGCTAATAGGAGCTGAAATTGATTTTCCAAATAAATTCATTTAAATAAGAATGATTGAAATGGAAAACGGTGAATTATATGGAAATGTCAAATAATCTATTAGCTATAATTAAGGAGTTTATTTAAAAGAAAAAAGAAAACTAACAATAATTAGTAATTAGTTACAATAATTCAAATTAAGTAAAAAAAATCGATGGATTGATTCCAAAATAATATCGCATTTAATATATTAATCAGTTATGCATTTCAAAATCTGTATAAATATAGGCTAATTTCTCACAAAGTTATTCTCAATTTAGTAGTACTGAAGTAAAATTATATACATATTTTATAATGGCAACTTCAACTCTTTTTGTCTTTGCATTTGTCATGCTCTTTCTTGCTACACAAGGTATAGTGTGATAATTAATTACTGTTTTTCAGGTTAACTCCTCATATATCATATGTTAGGTCAGATTTTTTAATTTAAATTTTTAAAATTGTTTTTTCTCTGTATCTTCTAGATATTAGATAACTATTTGATAATGACTATATGATTTTTAAAACCTCTTACAAGGGGAGATTTATGAAAAGTTACGATACTTTTTAAAATTCAGAAAGAATAATTCTACCTGAATTAATTCTCATCAATTATACTGCATGTTTTACATTATAATTATTTTTTGTTTGTTTCAGGGAATTGTCAGTGTGATGCTATAGAAAATTTTAAATTTACTCAAATTCCGACGGGGCAGAAAATACAAAATAAGCCAGAATGGAATACCACAGTGACAAACGATTGCTTGTGCACAAGAGACTATATTAAATTGGACTGCAATGGATTTCAAACTGTAGAAAAAGTTGATCCGTTAAAATTGGCGATCACCGGTACTGAAGGTCTCCTTAATAACGGAGACGTTGTCCGTGGATATGAATCCGTTAGTTTCACTTATGCTTGGGATAAGCCTTTTCAGTTTAAGGTGATTAGCTCCGGTGTTGCTTGTTCTTAAAGGAAGAAGTTAAATAGATTTTGAATAATTAGTGTGTTAACTAATTTTTAATGCCAAATAAATGAAATTTTATGGTTATGTTCATTTTTTGTTTCTATTTTAAGAGTTCATGGAATCTGTCAAATGAGGAAATATGAAAATGAATATTATTGAAATATCTTTTTTTTTTTTGATAAATTATTGAAATATCAAATTTGATAGTGAAATTATGCAAAATTTCTAAATTAGAATATGCAATCTCAATCAATCGATGATTTTAATGAGAATATGAACTGAATTTTCTTTCCTCAGAAAACAGCCAGCACTTGTAGTTTCAGAGGCGGTTTTAATTTTGTTAATAATTACTTCAAGTAATATTTTATTAAATTATTTGTTATTTTATATTTACATTAACAATTTTAGAATTATGTACAGAGAAGATAATTATAGCTAACGGTAACGTTTCCTTTAGTGTGAGTAAATGCTGCGCTGGAGTAGCTATGCTACCTTGCATACATCATATATTAATTACTTTTGTACTATATGAACGGTGGAGATCACGACTAGCTATTAACTTACTAATGATGAACGGTCAAAAATCGTTGACTACCAAGTAATTGAACTGCTACAGATTTCATAATAAAATTAGAATTATACTATGACATACCGTGATCATATGTTTGCCAATTATGACCATTGGAGTATTAATTTAGAACATAACCCTAAACTTTCTGTTAAAAATAATGGAAAGCCATTAATGTGCTCCCACAGAGATGATTTGACATATAAATTTAACTTTTTTATTTTATTTAAAACTTTTTTAAAATTTTAAATAGATTATAAATTTCTTTCTAATGAAATAATAGAATAGGTTTGAATCGAAATATATGAGTTTCTTATCTTAAATTGTAAAATTCACTCATGTGTGATTGGTTCACCGTAAAATCAAAATGAATATGACTAGGGATTAAATATTTTTAGGCTAGTGAATTATAATATGTTTACTAAACGGTTAACGAATTATAAACAATTACAAAATAGTTACTGAACTATAGCGTTTTTACAAGACGGTTACCGAATTATAAAAAGTTACAAAATGATTATTAGAGTATTATTTTTTACAATTGAATAACCATGATGATGTGGAAAAAAAATGTATGGTAAGATAATTTTTTTGTAAAAATATAACAATCCGATAATTATTTTGTAAAAATGATCAGAGTTTGATAACTATTTTATAACTTTTTATTGTTCGGTAATTTTTTTATAATAATACTATAAGTCGGTAACCATTTTGTAACTTTTTATATTTCGGTAACCGTTTTGTAAAAATACTACAATTTGATGACCTAAAAAATATATAACCCATCCGACTAGCCATTTAAATAAACTTATTTTTCTTTTGAATAATTTAAATAAACTAGTTAAAGTAAAAAAAGAATTAAATGGGATCCAAAATTTAACAAAAACTAAAACGCAATAAAACATAATTGAATCTAATACTACAAATGTCATGTGAAATATTAAAAGTAATAATCTCCATGAAATATTATTACAAGAACAGCAGTATAAATACTCATTCCAGGTATTGCTTATGTAATAACTCTCACACCAGAGCAAATTAAGAAGCCATGAAAATCAAACTTGTCTTACTCTTTGTCTTCCCGTTACTCTTTTCTGAGCCAAGTTGTTGCCAGATTTTTGCTTGTAACAAGAACAATCCTGAGAGCCAATTTCCCTTCTGTAACACATCTCTTTCCCATCAAGACCGAGTTAGTGATCTTATATCGCGCTTGACTCTCCAAGAAAAGGCGCAACAATTAGTAAACCATGCATCAGGAGTTCCTCGTCTAGGCGTTCCGGCCTACGAATGGTGGTCTGAGGCGCTTCACGGGGTATCAACTTTCGGCTACGGTGTGCATTTCAATGAAACAGTGCCTGGAGCAACTAACTTCCCTGCTGTGATTCTGTCTGGGGCTACTTTTAACGAGACATTATGGTTAAAAATGGGCCAGGTTGTCTCAACCGAGGCTCGTGCCATGTACAATGTCGGTCTGGCCGGGTTGACATACTGGAGCCCGAATGTGAACCTGTTTCGTGATCCAAGATGGGGTCGCGGTCAAGAAACAGCAGGAGAAGATCCATTGCTTGTGTCAAGCTACGCTGTAAACTACATTAAGGGATTGCAAGAATCTGAAGAATGGAGTTCATTTGGCGATAAGAGACTCAAGGTTTCGAGTTGCTGCAAGCATTATACGGCTTATGATCTTGATCACTGGAAAGGCATTGATCGTTTAAGCTTTGATGCCAAGGTATGAAGTTACATAGAATTCAGAATTATAATTGATTGTTTCTGACTTGCATTCTATGATCATTAGGTGACGAAACAGGACATGGAAGATACGTATCAACCCCCGTTTAAAAGCTGCGTAGAAGAAGGTCATGTCAGTAGTATCATGTGCTCTTACAATAGGGTGAATGGAGTTCCTACATGTGCTGATCCTCATTTGCTTAAAGGAATTATCAGAGACCAATGGAATCTTGATGGGTGAGTTCTGTTTTTTCATATATAATAAGCTAATGGAATCTTGAAAATTAACACATTTCTTTGGCAGATACATCGTCTCTGACTGTGATTCCGTCGAGGTTTATTATAGGATGATCAACTATACAGCAACTCCTGAAGACGCAGTAGCCCTTGCCTTGAAAGCCGGTACTGCATACTATTCTAATGTTGTTGTGATTGATGTTTAATATATTGTGTTCTAGGGGCTACTGTTTGAGTCTTGTCTTTGCAAGTTTTTATTTTCTTTCTGATTCAGCTTTTATCGACAGAATGTGAGTCTTTTGATCCCGATCCATAAATCGGATTGGGACACTTACAACATATTGTTATAATACTATGTCATGTTTATACATGTGTGCAGGTTTAAATATGAACTGTGGATATTTTTTTGGCAAGTATATAGAAAATGCGGTGAAACTAAAGAAAGTGGAAGAATCTATTGTAGACCAGGCATTACTCTACAATTACATAGTTCTAATGAGACTTGGATTCTTCGATGGAGATCCGAAATCACTCCCATTCGGATATCTTGGGCCTTCTGATGTGTGCAATGACGATCATCAGACGTTAGCACTTGATGCAGCAAGACAAGGAGTAGTCCTGTTAGACAATAAGGGAGCTCTTCCGTTGTCTAAGAACGACTTTGTTGCCAAGAATTTAGCCGTTATAGGACCGAACGGAAATGCAACTATTGCTATGTTAAGCAGTTATGGAGGTATACCCTGCAAGTACACCACCCCTTTACAGGGCCTGCAAAAGTATAATCAGTTCAAGAAAATTACTTTTCAGGCAGGTTGTCCTTTCGTGAATTGTACCGATGAGTCACTTATCAAGGCAGCAACGGTGGCTGCAGGTTCTGCTGATGTGGTCGTATTAGTCGTAGGTCATGACCGGACTATTGAATGGGAGGGTTTAGACAGAGAGAATTTGACGTTGCCAGGGTTTCAACAGAAACTTGTTATGGATGTGGTAAATAATGTGTCAAATGGAATTATAATCCTTGTGATCATGTCAGGAGGACCTGTTGACATTTCCTTTGCCATAAATGAGAAAAAAATTGGAGGAATTCTTTGGGTCGGATTTCCTGGTCAAGACGGAGGAGATGCCATTGCTCAAGTCATATTCGGAGATTACAATCCAGGTACAGTCCTTTCGTGAATTGTACCGATGAGTCATTTCACCGATTTTTATTTCAATATTCGTTATTTCAGCATTTTTCTTTCTGTAACTACATCAGTAGTTCTTTTTGTTTTTCAGCTGGCAGGTCCCCATTTACCTGGTACCCAAAAGAATATGCAGAGCAAGTAGCAATGTCGGACATGAACATGAGACCCAACCTTGCAAAGAATTTTCCTGGAAGAACCTACAGATTCTTGAAAGGCAATCAAATATATGAATTTGGTCACGGTCTAAGCTACTCAACCTTCACCAAATCCATCATCTCTGCTCCTTCTACAGTCTTGGTACAAGCAAATACTACCAGCAATCACTCTATTGACATATCAAACATAAACTGCAGCTATTTGCATTTTGAAATAGTCATTAGTGTGAAAAACGATGGCCCGATGGACGGAGACCACGTGGTGCTCGTGTTTTGGATACCTCCCGATGAAGCGAGAGCGAAAAGCGGTGCACCAAATCTGCAATTGGCTGGATTCAGAAGAGTAAAACTTGGCAAAGAAGAAACAGAAAATGTGAATATAAGAGTGAATATCTGCAAAAGCCTTACTTATGCAGATACTGAAGGGAATAGAAGGTTGGATTTAGGGCAGCATACCCTTGCCATTGGGACTATTGGCGAGGGACAATTGCTGCATTTCATGAATGTTGAAGTGGCAATTGGAAGTGATATAATATATGTGTAATACCTAAAAGTCACAGATCATGAATTAATTGTCGAAGCTGTAGGTGTTAGCTTTTTCAATGAAAAATTAGTTCAGTTCAAGAAACAAGTTCATTAACGAAGCGAAATCCGGTTGCTAATGCATTAAATCCGGTCTCTAAATGTTAGTAGCGACTTTAAAACTCTGGTTGTGAATGATCATAATAGGCTTCGCCGTAAAAAGTATTTGGGACGGTAAACAATTAGAATACTATAATTTGCTACCACTTAAATAGTTGAACATATGACACCATTTTCTAATTAATAATTATTGAGATAATAAAATTATTTTCTATAATAATTATTGATTTTCTAAATTCAAAAGTTACAAGAGTTGATCCAAAATGTTCCCTAACTCACTGCAACATGCTATTTTTTTTTTTGAGAGACAAATTTGCTTTTATTAATCAGCCAATCGAGTTTACAAGTTCATAAACCGGGAATGGAACTTCACCGGTAAATAAACAATCACCACCAAAAAACACACCCCATTTAGCAAGGGCACGTGCAACTTGGTTACAAACTCTAGGAATATGCTGAAAACAAATAGAACGATCACCAACGAGAGCCAAACATTCATCAACGATGGTCTGGACAGGATCTATTGCGTCTTCAGGATGATGCAGCCTGCGAATGATGCTTGTGGAATCTGATTCAACAATGAACTCTGAATAAGGAACGGAGGCTGACAGCTGCATCCCTAAGCGAACTGCCAAAGCTTCTGCTGCGTCGACATCAACAACACCATGAGCAACGAAGACACCACAACTGACAACTGAGCCCGACGAGTCTCTAATGACAGCACTGGCTACTGAAAGATTCTTGGCAGCTTGAACTGAAGCATCCGTATTAATTTTTAGAACCAAAGGAGGAGGACCTTGCCATAACTGAGCAGTGGCTGGACTGTTGCGATTGGGAGCTGGATTTGGCTTCTGAATCATACCATAAAGACTCTTAAACATCAAAGGAGGCGGCAATCTTCTATCTCAAAAACGATATTGACTGCAACATGCTATTAAAGTACTGTTTTTGGTTATTAATCTCTATACAATACAAATTTGTCCCCTTTAATTAACTGATTTTCCTGCGTCAATGACTGAATGTATCTCCATTTGGTCGAGCATTCCTGCGTCTTCAGCATTAGCTTCCGCTCCTCGAGCTGACTCTGCTCATAATATTCCTCAACTCGCTATCCATGTTTGCTCCTCTCTTGCTTCAACAACTGCATTCTTCAAGTCATTAAGCTCCCTTCTTATCTCATTCACATTCTTCAGCAGATGATCAGTCACTTCTCTATCATACAATCTAAATTAAACACCAACTTAGCACTTGCTGCAAAAAAAGTCTGAATAATTCATCAAAAGTTAACCAGATATAGAATAATTTGTGTCAAAACATACATGTGCAAGGAAACTTGCCTGGATTCCTGAGAGTCACAGTAAGTTCATTACCTTTAAGATTTTGAATTCTACCTTTGTTCAAGCCTAACCCAACACGAGATGATCAACAAAACATAGTTGCATTGCATTTACAGTTAAGAAACTTACATTGCAGAGTAATCTTCCATCTCCGTTTAAGTATTTGTTAATATAGTGCTCGATAAGCATATAATAAGTAAGTAACTATATATAAAACCAATAGGAACAGAAAAAAGAAACTCAGTTCAGTAGTGTCACATAAGTTCACAGGAAGAGTGATCACCGATATGGAAAAGCTTAAAAACTTCCCGAGTCCAATTCATTACACAAGCATATGAATACTAACTGGATTACCGATTAGATGATCAACCTAATGTAAGGTCTTTGAATCAGGCAAAACCTCTATGAGAATAGTCCATTAGAGGCTAAACCACAGCTATTATACTTAACATATGAATCAGATTATTCTCTTTACTATCATGGAAAGCTTGAGCCTGGTTTCAACCTCAATTTCCATTCTCAGGCTTACACCTCTTATCAATTTCTTTTATTGGTATATCTCATATACAATCACACACATGCACACAAAGGTGAACATATATCTTTACATAAATGGTAAACAAAAATCCATCCTAGGTATACATGCTGAAAATTATGATGGAGCTATTTACTGGAGAACTTACAAACGAATCGCATGTTCAGATTTACTAACGATAAACATGCGTTAGTTAGACAATTTTCATAATCTGAAAGATTGAGATTGCTAGGAAAATGAAGGTATAAACAATTCTAATCAAAGCAGAAATACAGAAAAACAGTAGCAGAATTGATAAACCAAGAAAAATTTAGAAATAAAACAAGAACCGTAAAACACCATGCAGAAAACCAGACCAGAACCAGAAGAAACTTGACAAAAGTGCAGAAAACCAAATTAAAACAAACAAAAACCAGAGCAGAACCTGAGGAAACTTGACAAAATTGCAGAAAACCAAATAAAACATGCAAAAAACAAGAGCATAACTTCAGAAAGTCATCCAAAACTGCACCATAAAACCAAAGCAAACAAGGCATAACCATATCAGTGTTCCAATCCAGTTAAATTACATCAATAACTCTCTCCAGAATACCATCTCCAAGCTCAGACTGTGACCTACAATATTAAAGAACAAAAATCAATCAATCATAACTCTTACCAATTAAACTATATATATATATAAAGTCATCAAAACCTATAGATATTGCAATTATTTTGATTAAAACTACATAATAAAGGGAGACAGTATAAATTGGATTGCATCAGCAACTCACAGCACAATAAAATATAAAAAGAAAAGGAAAAAATGTACCTAAAAATTATTAATCGTTACTAATAAGATGTAAAATCCTGTTCATATAACAAAATAGAAACTCCAGGCTACCATAATAAGAATTTAATTTTTCGCCATCTAACAGAAGACCAGTGAGGGATATAAATTTTTTGTAAGGAGGGTCCGAATTAAAATTTAAAAATATAATTTATAATACAGTTTTAAATAAAAAAATAAATTAATATTATTTTATTTACAAAATTAATAAATTAATATAAATATGATGCTATAAATTTTATAATATTATATTCTAAATAATTTTGATAGAATTATGAGTATATTAAATTTATTATTTAATTTGATTATTTAATAGTAAAATTAATAATATAAAGAAAAAATGAAGAGTGTGAATAATGGAAAATAATCCGTTTCTCTCCCTCCGTGGAAGACGAGCAGGCCGTCTTCCTTGAGGCGAACTTGTTCCAGGTTCGTTTCGGACGAACGGATTCTTTAATTTTTAATTTAAATAAAATTAAAAATTATTTTATATTTAGGAAAATTATTAAATATAAATTTTTTAGCGGGTTGGATAGTGGTGACAAAATCATTCAAATATCAGAATATCATCAATTAATCTTGTCGAGGCGGTGTGGTTGCGGATATGAATTTTTATAAAATAAATATATTTATATTAAATAAAAAATTGTTGTTAAGTTTTATAATTTTTAAAAAGAATAGTTTTAAGCCCTATTTAGAATATATGTTAAAATTTACAATATTGATTTAAACGTTTTCAAGTGAAAAGAGATCAATTTGATGCTTGAGTGTGCAATTGAAAGTGAAAGGTCGTAATTTGAGTATATTTGGTGGTTTTACAATGTGAGGTAGCAAACGAATTGGGGTTAAAAGATGGAGGCTTTTTAGAGGATAAATTATATGTATTATATGAGTTATAATAATTTAACCAACTTTACACGTTTTCTCAATTTAATCACGCATTTTAAAACTTGTCATAAAAATATATCAACTTTTTTTTTTTTCAAATTCATACATTATGCTGATGTGACACTCATTTATTAGTTTAATATGCTGAGATGGAGGTCATTTTTAACCAATGAATGAGTGTCACGTCAACACGTGTATGAATTTGAAAATAAAAATAAAAATTGGTGTATTTTGATGAGAAGTTTTAAAAGTCGTGATTAACTTGAAAAAACGTGTAAAATTAATAATTTTTTTTAATCATATTAACCCGTAATTAATTAATAAAGAACAAAGAGTCAATTCACCCTACAACTTGGCACGAAATATCAAATGAGTAATTTAGCTTTTGGATCAAACTAACCTACAACTTGTGTTATTGTGTCAAAAAAATCCTGCAATTTGTGTTTTCGTATCAAAAAGACCTATATAACACAAAAAAGAGAGTGGAGTTAACTAGTTATTGATTTTAATAATAATTAATTTTAATTAAAGATAATTAAAACTGTAATTAAACTTAAATAAAACTAATTATCCTAATTAAACACTTAAAACTAATCAATAGCAAACTGCCGCCACCATAGACTCCCGCCAGAAATCTCTTCTCATACGAGGAGCAACATATCTGCTCCTATATGTTGGATGAACAGCAGCTCATCGTCTCAAGCGAGGAGCAAAAATTGAAAGTAGCAGATCTGCTCCTTAGAGCAGATCTGTTGCTCCTCACGCAAGAAGCAGCAGCTTGCTTGAGTGAGAGTTAGGAGGGATCTTTTTAATGCATTTTAACATAATTGCAGGTCTATTTAATTCGAAAGAATATAAAATGACTTTTTTGATATTTAGTGTCAAGTTCACGGGATAAATTGACCTTTATTCAATTAATAAATATATGTCTTCGACGGATTAATTATTTCATTTAACGTGCTATTTAACCATGTTATAAATGGATAGACTCATTTATAATCCGAATTCATTAAAGTTCAACTCAAACTCATTTGACCTTAATTATTTAATAGATAATGTTTTCGACTTTATCTTTCCTTTTCAAATAATAAAAACACAACATTTGAAAACTTATTAGTATTTTATATTAGAACTACAAAATAGACCCGTACAATATAGTGAAAAAATAAAATTGATTTTTTTAATCTCGGGCGCGTTAATCATGTAAATTTATATTAGTCATATGCTATAAATTTTAAGTTATTGTGCAGCAAATTTAAGAAAAATTGAGAAAAGTTTGTTATTAACTAATGATCGATACCAGTTTTGACAAAAAAAAAAAATGAAAAACTAATGACACCAGTAACCTGGTCAAATAACATATTATGAACTTAATAATATTATAATTATCATGCGATTCTCGGTACTAATATTTTGGTTTACTGTGGAAGTTAACTCTTAACTACTCCCTCTGTTTTTTTTAGTTGTTTATTTAACAAAATATATTTATTTTCAATTAGTTGTCCATTTAAAATTTTAATGTGACTTTAACTATTATCTTCCAAATTTACTCATCCCTAATAAATGACTTTATTGGGTTAATTACATATAAAATCACCACCTTTACACAAAATTTTAAAAATAACACGACATTTAAAACGTATCAATTCAGGGCATCACCTTTTATTTCTTTTTACAAATAATATGAGCATATTTTTAGATAAAATTTTGCTGACTTGGATACCCGATGAGAGTGTCACGTGTCATGTCACGTCAGCAAAAACACCACTAAGAATGTGCCAATGTTGTTTTTAAAAAGAAACGAAAGATGATGCCTTGAATTGACACGTTTAAAATGTCGTGTTATTTTTGAGATTTCGTGTAAAAATGATGATTTTATATGTAATTAACCCTTAATTTAAAAAGCATTTATTAACTAATAGGGATATATTAGTATTTCTCTTTATAAATTAAGATAAAAGGATCACTATCTTGCTACGTACAATTTTAGCTAAATGGAAAACTAAAAACCGGAGGGAGATTAAGTCAAATTTCGTTATTAATTGATATGTTTATATTTCTAACTTGGCCTAATGCCTTAAAAAATTCCGACCTTTTAACCCCTTTTCAATCTTACGCTGACTTTAAAAACTGGTGAATTTTATCTTATTTCGCATTTTTTCGTTTCAACTGTATCCTAATTTTTCAATTTTTGACAGTATTTTTACTTAAAAGATGAAACCATTCAATTAACTAAGTTTAAAGATAAAAGTAGATTCATTTTCATTCAATAAAGTATAAATAAGTCCTTTATTTTAAAAAATTAACTATAAACTATAATTAAATTAAAATCAATTTAAATTCTTAATTAGTTTAACTAAATCTAAATAAATTTTAAACATATACAATTAATATATGCTAGACATAAATATTATTTTTGAATTTTTGCTAAATAAAAAAAACGTTAATTTAATATTTAAGGTACAATTGAAACACAAAATTATAAAATAGGATAAAATTGGTAATTTTTCAATATCGGGATAGAAATTAAAAGGAACTAAAAAATCAGATTTTCTTAAGGCATTAGACCTTCTAACTTTTATAACATTTAACTTCCTGAACAACAAACTAAAAGAAAGTAGAAAATTGATACCTTTTTTTTTTATCAAAGATAGATATATTAAAGAACAAGATTAAAGTACAATAATGAAAGCCATACAACAATAAAAAAATATATGGTCTTTCAAATATCCTAATCTAAAAATATATGAAACAAATAAAAATACAAGTAAAAGATAATAATCGAAAAAAAAAATTAAGTCGAAATTCCGCTACTTTTGCCATTTTGGCATCCAAACGAAACTAAGTCCCGGAGGGAGTAATAATTTTAATTTAGTCGAGATTGACAAATATAGCCTCCTTAAAAAGTTATGCCAGTTTGATCCAATGAATTTGCAATTTGTGTCCACTGTATCCAAACAAAAAATAAAAAAATAAAAAATTGAATTAACAAAATTGGTATGATCATTGCAGCTTAAATTACAAGGGTTAGCTTTTTTCGATGAAAAGAAAATTCAGTTCATATTATTAGAATCATCTATTGATTGAGATTACATATTCCAACATTGTTTCTTTATAAGAGACAAGTAATTATCTAAAGTTTCACTATCAAAATAAATATTTGATTGATATTCATTTTCATATTTCCTCATTTAAGAGATTCCAAACACTTACAATAGAATAAAAAGTCATAAATTTTCATTTATTTGGCATTAATAGAAAAGCAGAAAAATTACTCAAGACTCTCATTATTCAAATTCTCTTTAACGTCTACCTTTAAGAACAAGCAACACCGGAGCCAGTCACCTTAAACTGGAAAGGGCTATCCCAAGCATAAGTGAAACTAACAGATTCATGTCCCCGAACAACGTCTCCGTTATTAAGGAGACCTTCAGTACCGGTGACCTTCAATTTCGACGGATCAACTGTTTCTACAGTTTGAAATCCAGTGCAGTCCAATTTGATCTCGTCTCTTGTACACAAGCAATCGTTTGTCACGATCGTTTTCCATTCTGGCTTATTTTGTATTTTTTGTCCCGTTGCAGTTTGAGTAATTTTAAAATTTGATACAGCATCGCACTGACAATTTCCTGAAACAAAAAAAAAAGTAATTATATTGCAGAACAATAATAATTCAGACCTAATACGAGGAGATAACCTGAAAAAAATAGTAATTCAGACTATACCTTGTGTAGCAAGAAAGAGCAAGACGAATGCAAAGACAAAAACAGTTGAAGTTGTCATTATAAAATATGTATATCTGCTTGAGTACTACTATTTGAGAAGGACTGTGAGAAATTGGCCTATATTTATACTGATTTTGAGATGCATAATTGATAATATACTTCATGCGATACTAATTTTGGAATTAAATCTCTGTGATTTCATTTACTTAATTTGAATTATTCGTAATTATCAATTATTATTAATTTCCTTTTAGAAAAGCTCCTAAATCATATATAGCAAATAATAGAGATTCTTAGGTAGATTTAGTCTACCATGTCATCCGTAAACTAACCTATCACATTATCACACGTCTTTAAAATAGTGGTATTATTGTAATTTTGTTTATTATCTATTTACACTTTTGAATAGTAATATTACGATAGTGCCTATTATTTTAATAACGTGTCATAATATTATAAGTTTAGTTCATGAATGACGTGATGGACTGAGAAAATTCTAATATCTATATAACTAGTATAAATGAAAAATGCAGATAATTTTCATATGATGCACCGTTTTTGAATGTTGTCATGTTAACTAGTCTTATTTAAATATATATATTTGGAATTGTTTAGCGTCTGTTATCATACTTCATAGTTCATAGCATATAAATAGCAGTTATCAAACTATTTAAGGCAAACTGATTCATCGACTAAACCAAATCAAAAAAATATGTTTCAAAAAAATAAATATTTAATTCTGATTGCAAAAAAAAAATTAACTATTGATTTGATTTGCCGTTTTATAATTATAAACTAATATAATGCAAATCAAACATATACACAGCGACGAAGCCAACCCTAAGATTGAGATATGGCACAAATTTAATTTGAAAAAAATTAAAATATCATACTACGGAAAGTACATCAAAATATATAATTATTAATTATTCTAATATATATTAAAATGAAAAGTGAAAATACGCATTAAATTCACTGTATTTGAAACGAATTAGGAAATTAAGAATACCTGAATATTAGATATAGAGTTTCATTTAGACAGGGACTAAAATATGAAGAAAACTTTGTGTTGATTTATGTTATGCTTAGGCATTAATTGTTGTTTTCTAAATTTTGATCTCTATTAATTTATGAAAGAATATAATGATAAAAATAAAAATAATTGTTATAAATGTCGATAAAATTTAAAATAGAGTTAATTAAGTAAAAAAAAAATTATATATTGAGACATTAAAATTACTTTGTAATTCTTATGTGAAAGCTAAATAAAATAAATATTAGGCTAATCCAAATTACATAGACATAATTATGCAATAAGTTTTTACAAAGTGGATTATCAAGTCTAAGCAATGTATTAAACTGCACATTGAAGGCTAATTTTGTAGTGTAAAGTCGGGAATGTTAAATCCATAGACTTAGATTACTGCGTGGCCCTATCTTACATTCGTCTCTGCATATATATATTTTTATTAAAAATATAAATATTATAATTTTAAAAATAAAATATATTTTTTAAATTATTACCCTATAATATAATATATTTACTAATATGATAAATATTTTTCCTATTTATTAATGGAGACTGTTTTCTCAACGGGTGTTAACCCATAAAATAATATTAGATTGCTGATCGGACGGTGGTTGTTCGATAAGTACTCCGATGCTTAATTCCGTATTACTTTTAAGAGATTACTAATTGGAATTCGTAATTAGTCTGTGCATAGACATACCTCAGTACTTTTATGTTGGTATAGAGAATACCCTGTAAAATCTAAATAAGAAAGAGATTCATACTTAGTATATGAGTCCAAATAGAAAAAGAACTCTTATTTGACATGTGAGTTTATTTAGTAATAAGTCTTCTAAATAGAGTTATACTTTTCAAATAAGAATATGATCCCGAATAAAAATTGATGGATTTAAAGAGACGGTTTACTATGATTCTTAACAGATCTGTATGCGGTTTATGGACGAGCTGGATCTCCTATGAATAATAGATAATGGAAACGGCAAGAGACAAACTTTGGGCTTTGGACCCTGACTTCACTCTAATAATAGATATGAAATTGTATATGATCCATATACAATACAAATTATATACGTTTTCTTTATTTTCAGATCTGAAAATATTTGATCTGAAATTTCAAATCTGAAATTTCAGATGTGATAAAGAATGGCGCTGTGAAGGTGGGCGAGCAATAGCGTGGAGGAGAAGCAGCGGAGGAACGGCGGTGACGACGGCTTGGAGGAGCTGTTAGATTTTGGATTGTAATAATATGCATACGTACTTATAGATACATATAAACATGTATACGTACATGTATTATAGTTAATAATCATATACATATTGTTGTCATAAAGTTTAGAGGACCCAATTGAGATGTTATAATCTAATTTAGGGTCAAAGTCATCTAAAATAAAGTGCGGGGATTAATTTATATGTGTAGAATTCTTGAGGTGTAAATTACTAACTAATAATGGGCTTATTAGTAATTTATACGATTAGTTATTTACGAAAGGGTGTGGTCCCTAATTGATGTGTCTATTGGGTTTGTTTAAATAGGCTTCCCATTTGCCATTTAGACATATGCAAAAACTATAACACAATCAATTAGAAGATCAATCCCCCTACTCTTGTTCTTCTTCAAGATTTCAATCATGGATTCAGGTATGTTCCGCATTTAGTTTTCTCAAACAATTTTCTAAACAAGAACTTAAAGTACTTAATAGATTAAGTTTTTCTAACAGGAGCAACAACGGCGGCGTGAAGGAGAAGCGGGCGGCATCTATGTGGAGGAGTTGACGAGCGGCGGAGCAACAATCACATGACAAAGAGCGGTAGCAAAGTTTAATAGGTGAAAGTTGATGGTGGTGGTGAACATTAATGAAGGAAAAGAAATAAATCAGGGTTGAAGAAAATAAGAAAGAAAGAAGATGAATAGATGGTATTTTATAAATATTTTTAAGAAAAAAAGTATTATTTGTAAAGAAAAATAAGGTGGCATTTTTATAAATATATTTTCTTTTTTTGGTGGAGGCTGTAAATTTCCCCTAAATTTAAGTAACAGTCAAGAGACGATCAAACATTGTATTTCACAACCAAACATTATATTTCACAACTAGATTATTACAAAACGAGTCAAGATTTTAAAATACTACTAGTATTTATGAGGACTCAATTCTGATTATATCCCATCAATAAGTATTTCTTATATCCTGTTTTCATTATGTTTCAAATTTCAATATTATTTGTTATTTTTATTTTTCGTATTCTTCATGTATTTTTACCTGAATATTTAGATTTGCACGATGGATTCAATTTTAGACTCAAAATCTTGATTTTAATGTTGTTTAACGATTATGTAATTGTTTTGGGCATTATATAAGTGTTTTTTATTATTATTTTTTGCATAAAAAGTTGAATTAGAGCTCAAAACGCAAAATTGCTCTGTACAGAAAACTTCCGTCTAGAAAAAAAATCCGAAACACAGATCTCCGAGTGAAAGTTTAACGGCCAACATGACCAGAACAGTATGCAAGATCGAATTAGAGATAGCCATATTTTCTGTACAGAAAATTCATGTAAAAACTACCAAATACTGTCAAAGATGCACATTCTGACAGTGACTTTCGAATATCTGTTCACTCGCACAAACCATCTAAGCACCGAGTATATCCGCAAAAATATTTCAATACAAAAAACGAATTGAAGGAATTGTTGCAGGATTCATAAGCTCAAACTCAACACTAAGGGTACCAAATCATTGACCTAAGTGACGATCATGTTTTGTAGTGCAAGAAAGAATTGAGTTATAACAGAGGCACCAATATTCCTTGCCTGGTATAATCATACGTGGGTATATCGGAGGAAGTCCCGTTCCCAAAGTGGATGAGGTTCTAACAAAATAAACGTAGAATTTCCATAAGAGGGATATATTCATATCTAAAATCATATAAATGAACAGAATGAAAAAAAATTAAAGGCATGCGAAACAAAATCTGTACCTTGTGCCTATAAGAGCTCCATGTGCTGAAGAAATGACAAAACTCAAAACTCCAGAGAAGATCTTCTTATAGTGAGGAAAGACGAGTTCTCCTGCAATTTATATTTTTCTTAAAGCTGCCTCAAAGTGCAAAAACCAAATCACCATAAACATAATGCAGAGAGGAAGGAATGGAACAAGGCGCCAATTATGTATTTCTTGCATCATTTTCTTGTACTCATTTATGTATTTTCATTGTAATTTATTGAATGTGAAGCATGTTAAAGATAAATCATATAGAAACACAAAAGAGTAACCAGCTTTACAGGATTTCACAACAGACCATTGTGGGCAAGCTGGAGAAATACATTCATATTTGCAATATCTTTAATGTTCAAAACTACCAAAGTCCTCCAAATGAACTAATGAAATCTATAGCAGACTCCAACACTCAGTGTTATGTATAAGTTCATTAGCTCTCCAAGAAAGAATTAAGTATCAATTTACACCCTGAACTTGCACGCAATGGGAAATTAACATAAAAATAAACCTTTTTATCAATTAGTCCCTTGAACTATTCAACTTTATCAATTGGACCTAATGTACCAATTTCGAAAACAACTTTAAAGGGCTACTAACTGAAAAAAAAGGGGATTAACTGATCAGATTTTGGGTTAATTGATAAAAATTAGCAAGTTCGAGGGACTTGTTGATACTTAAAAAAAATTAGCGTTAATTGCACATCACGTACAAGTTCAGGAGGCAAATTAATATCAAGTCTTCCGAAAAATGCAAGTCAAAGTTTTCTACTACATAATCATATAGCAAATCAGTCTACCTCCCAAAGAAAAGTCATGTTCAGTGATAACTATCACATTCTACCAAGTTATCGCAGAGCTCGGACAAACACAAGACTGCTCAAGCCACCCAAACCGATAAAAAAAACTCCAAGTTCTATCAATATAATGAAAGAGAAGGAACTGAACTAAAATTACTCAGGACTCACCTAAGCTCAAGAAGTTACTGTGAAGAGCTGAAACCACAATAGTAGATCTCTCTTCAGCTGTATCCATATCCTTTTGTGAATTATCATGTGATGAACCGGTCTTGTCAGGAAATACAATCTCCAGAGAACCAATATGACAAGAAACAATTTCAAACCATATCCCAGAGGGGAACCTTCTCCGCCTCACCAGCCAAAGTAAAATTTTGCTATAAGGTGTCCCATGAATCAATGATATAGATAACTCAAAGAATGCACAAATAAAGGTGATGGTTGCATTCAAAATGGTAAAGAAGATGTAGAAAACCGAGGTTGTTGGTAACAAAAGTAGAAGCGGTGTAAACAGAAGAGATCCAACAGTATGTTGCTTCACTGTATAGTCATAGCTATCTAATCGATGACGAAGAGGATTCCATTTTCGGCCCCTGTAAATAGTTCAGCAACTCTATAAATAATCTGAACTAAAGAAACAACACAACTATATCGAACAATGAACGTTTTGATTATTTTATCCAAAATCTAGTCCCTAGAAATAACAAGTAAGAGTTATCCCTGTTACATCTTCAGTAAATACGACCAACAAATTTCAGTAAATACTATAACCACTAACCAAATGAAAAATAATAATAATTCATAGATAAGGCAGAGTTATCACATATAATAGAAGAACTAGGATCATTCTTCATGAAATCAAGCATGATTATCAGTTTTCAAAAATTTATTTCATTAGATTGACAAATATTCAAGGATCTAAAAGTTGAAAGCATATATGAATCATGGCCTTAATAGAGAATAGGGCCATTCTCTCAGAGAAGCAATCATCGTCAACCACCAAAATTACACTAACCTTAAAACAGCATGACAGTGACTCTAACTGCAGATAACTTAGGCAATATGGTTGTCCGGATAACAAAAGCATGTCTTCCAAATTTAACCACAACCATATGTTTTATAAAATTGCATACATAACAAGGACATACATTTTTTCTTCGAGCAGCAAGAGCGTTTCATCAGTTTGATAGTCAAAAGAAAAAATCTTTTCCAGCTTTTAAAACTATGCAGCAAGCCATTCAGTATACCAGTATCAAATGAACTCCATTATAAAATGGGTAGCATTGTGACATGGTGTGTGATGTTATTAATTTTATAGTTTACAAATACTTATAAGATTTATTTACAAATTAAGACCAATTGCAAACACCTCCCACAAGTTTCAGATTCTCAATGGAGAAGAAGTCTCTCATGGATTTGAATGTTAAAAGAAGGAATCTCTTCTAGCTTTTGAAATTAAGAAATAAAGCCTTCTAGCATACTAGTTGTGTTTAAAGAACATTCGTCAAACATGACCAGCACTGTCACAAATTATGCAACACATAGCGTAAGATGATGCTAACCTTTAGTTTGAAAATGCATATTAGATTCGTTTGAAAAATAAGCTAAATGATAAACAGCTCGAACAAGCATCAGCTTTCTACCTCTAGCTTTCAGAAATTGATCCAAAACATCCTATTGAAAAAGAATGATGACATGCTAGCATAATAACCTACAGATTACAGGAAACAAGAAAGTGGATAAATGTGGAAGAAATTGAAAAAGAATGATGACATGCATCCTAATCAAATAACATATAGAAAAATAACCTAAAAATTATATGCAAAATCCTAAGGGCAGTTTAAACTCAACAGCCTTAAGCCTAATATAAATTATATTTGTAGCCCAGTTCTCCTCCGGCTGTGAGTCAAACCAGCCAACTTACCACAACCCCTTCTTCACGAACACACTGAAGAATAGATCGGAGTTTACCTGAAAAGACGCCACAAGGCAGCTAATGCCTGAATCTGCCATGAGTACAAGAGTGACATTGCACAGTGAAGAATTGACAGATGGAACGTTGCTAGAGAAATCATGTCCATCACCAAAGCAGCAGGAATGGTCGCCCCGAAAATAATACCAAATACAGCAAATCCTTTGATGAAATAAATCAAAAGAGAACCAGCAAGGGTCCAGAGGGTGGACCAAATCTGTATTACATTGAGAGAAATCATGCCAAGTACTCCTGCCAGCTCCGTGTTCAACTTGAAACCTGCTGGTACTCCCATTAACCACACACATCCAGAACGTAACAAGTCATTTGTAATGTCTCTTGATAATGTAGAAAGCCATAAGTAAGCAGATTCTGCATTGAATAACAATGGCAGGCCAAATAAATTGCCTAAAAGAAGATCAACAACTAAACTTGACCACATGGAATGTCTGAGGAAAGCAGCATTCTCTTCAAATTCCACACATGATTGCGACCTGAAATAAAGAAAGCATAAAGACAAACAAGAATGGTAAGAAGTCTCTACGAAAAATAAAGCAAAGTTTGAGCAGATATGAAATGATATAACCTAGTAAAAGAATATGATAATCGCATGAATTTTATGCAACTCTTCATGTAGTAAAAAAGGAGATGCATTGGTTTGGTAAAGAGTAGAAGAAATATAGGCCTTAGTCCTTAATTTGAATTAAAGAGTACACAACACTGAAATTTTTTCTTTACTTCCTATATCACTATTCGAAGTTTTATCAAATTTCTAGGTTAAACGATTTGAAGACGAAAAATCTCAGTTACACAGCCTGTTAAAATGAATCAAATTTACTTCAAGTTGCATTCGAAAGGCTTATCCCCTTAAAAACCCCTCACCTTTTACCCCCAATTCGTTTGCACCCTCACATTGCAAAACCACCAAATATACCCAAATTACGACCTTTCACTTTCAATTACACCCTCAAGCATTAAATTGATCTCTTTTCACTTGAAAAAATAGGTTTATTTTTGTTTTAAATAAAATATTAAATCCTATTTTAAAATATATGCTAAAATTTAAAGTATTGATTTGAACATTTTTCAAGTGAAAAGAGGTCAATTTAATGTTTGAGGGTGCAATTGAAAGTGAAAGGTCGTAATTTGGGTATATTTGGTGGTTTTACAACGTGAGGGTGCAAACGAATTAGGGGTAAAAGGTGGGGGGATTTTAAGGGGATAAGCCCCATTTGAAACATAATATATGAATAAATACCGCATTCCAGTCACCTAAGTCCATTGTCTTGAAGAAAAATAGGCCAATATGAGAACTGACAACAACGGATTTGGATATTTGTACATGTAGTACACAATATCCTAGCTAACGCTTTATATATCTCTGTTTTACATCCCATGTGTGAAAAATTGCATATTAACTGGAGAACGACGTAGTATAAAGTAGACACTGATGCAGCTGAAATGGCAAATACATGCCGAATAAAGGCGGTAGACCTGAAAAGCCACAAGAATTGCCATCAGAACTTGCATGAAGTAAGATAAAGATAAGTAACAGAGTTTAGCTGACATACAAATAGATGATTGAGAAACTAGCATATGATCTCTTAGAGTCCATGTGTTTGTCAATAACTATTTTAGCAGCAGCAGTTGCACAATTGATTGCCAAAACTACAGTATCCTATAAACGAAATAAATGAAAACAACTTAGAATGGAGGAAATTGCAATGACTAAACATGAAAAAATGTATGAACTATATTACCAAATCCAAAAGATGCCGGTTCCTTTCAAGTTCATCAACCCATTTGGGTTTCTTCATTGGAGCATTAACTTGCTCAAATAGATTCCAAGAATTTAGTGAAAAATGGTGCAAGCCATATATAGGAGTTTCATAAGCAATTACCTACATTTTATCAAAGATAAGGAAGACATAGAATACTAAATGCTACCAAGAGGCATAGAATACAGCAGACTAAGTACTTATGACTTACATACGTGGACATCGAATTGTGACAGTATTTGCCCATTCCAATGGATGTGATGCAACTTAGGAAGCCTATGAATGTCTCTACCATATTGTTCATTAAAATCATATACCAGATGGATCCAACAGCTATCTTCATCATAAGCTTCCGAATTCTTTTCCTGTAATCCGTCAGGTTGATGGCACCCACAACTCCTTCCTCCATGATTTTCTCTTATTACATCTTGTCCATTTGTTGCTGAAGGACTGCCATTAGTGCTTCTCTGACTATCTCCTCCCATCCCAACCTTTACCATTTTTCCATTACTAGGAGGGTAAGCGGCACCCTCACCTAGCAGAGCAAAAACTGATTTATTCTGCAGAAGTAGAGGCATGTTCCTATTTGTATCAGACAAGATCTCCTGCTCAAAGCAATAACCAAAATCAGTTGGATATACCCACCAATTCAATCTCTTCACACAGCCAATTAAATTTCCAATAAACACACACAACAAAAATCTGATGATAGATCAAAAACGGAATACACATAATCAACTCTTATCATTTCTTTTTTCCTTCGCTTTTTCTAAGTCACAGTTATTGAGCAGTTAATAGCCATCCAAACGAAGAAACAACAAAACCAAGTATACATACAAAACCAGTTCATACTCAATCATAAATCGGTAGACACATGATTTAAACTAAGCTTAGAGGTAAGATTCTCAAAATAAAACCTATTGCATTGGTATTCTCAATGGCCAGTCTCTAACGCTAAAAAGACATCAAATTTCCAATTCTGAACATTTTAATAAGGGAATTCCTGACATAATTCAAGATGGTAGTTAAAAATTCGCATAAATGGTTCAGTAAGAATACCCAGATAAATATATTTAAAAAACTGTAGTAATTGAAAAGGAATAAAATGAATCAACATGGGTTTTTCAATACCTGAAGGCTAGATTGGCAGCCGGATAACGAACCCGTATCGCAAGAGAAAGCTACAACAATATCAATGCAAGTAGAAGAGCAAGAAATGAACCAACCAAATAATAAATGACTTGAAGAAGATGGTTCAGTCGATGAAAGAAATTCTGGCCACCAAATCCTACACTTTGGTGTCATTCTTTTTTCTCCTCCTCTCTAGTTTTGCATATAGGAATTTGCACCGTGTCTAGACAAACGACTGTTTTATTTTCTTATCAAATCATTTTTTTCTTTCACACATTTCCTCAAACACCTGGTGTGCTTAGATGATACCAACCAAAAATAGACCGGAAATACTTGTAATTCTTGTTAGCATAATTAATATGCTATTGGAGTAATGGCCAAGTATATGACTTGGAGTAGTGACCAAGTATAAGACTTGGAGTAGTGGCCAAGTATATGACTTGGAGTAGTGGCCAAGTATAAGATATTTTCCTTTATTATTGCTTAGCCTTGCCTATATAAAGGCCTCCTATGTTATTCTAGGATTTAGGCTTTTCTCTTCTATTGTTAGCCTCTATTTCTTTGTATCTTATTCTTCTATTCAATCAATGGTTTCGTATATTTCTATTAATGTTATCATGGTATCAGAGCCAAATTATTCGTCTGGTTGTTAGTCTTTTCTACTCCTCCTTTGAGTTTGTCCTCTCTAATTCGTTGATTTAATTTGTTAGTATTCTGTTGATTTCTTTTTAATATGGCTGAAATTCGAGATGATTCGCTTCAAGCAGTTAGTGTTCAGTTAGATGGTAAAAATTATGCATATTGGAGTTATGTGATGAAAAATTTCTTGAAGGGTAAACAAAAGTGGGGTTATATTTCGGGTGATTTTGTCAAGCCTGAGGATGGCACAACTGCTGATTATGTGTCTTTATTAGATAAGTGGGAAGTTGCTAATTCCAAAATTATTACTTGGATCAATAATTCTGTTAAGCACTCGATAGGGACCCAGTTAGCAAAATATGAGACAGCTAAGGAGGTTTGGGATCATCTATCTAGACTGTACACACAGTCTAACTTTGCAAAACAATACCAGTTGGAGTCTGATATTCGTGCTCTGCAGCAGAAAAGCATGAGTATTCAGGAATTTTATGATGCTATGACAGATTTGTGGGATCAGCTGGCTCTCACAGAATCTGCTGAATTACGAGGCTTTGGGCCTTATATTGCACGAAGAGAGGAGCAGAGATTGGTACAGTTCTTAATGGCTCTTCGTGATGAGTTTGAAGGACTTCGTGGGTCCATTCTGCATCGTCATCCGCTGCCTTCTGTTGATTCTGTTGTTAGTGAACTTTTGGCTGAGGAAATTCGTCTTAAGCCTTCTGTTGTAAAGGAAGTTTCTACGGTCTCTACTTCATCAGTCTTCGCCATGCCTCCACGACCAAACTTTTATTCTCAAGTCAGGCCATATGGAACTGTTGCTCGTGATGAATGTAGTTTTTGTAAACAGAAAGGTCATTGGAAATCACAATGTCCAAAGTTGGGTAAAGGAAAGCAGCAGTATACTCAGCAACAGCCCCATCAGCAGTCTCAGCAATGGAGTTACCGACCACCAGCTCCTCATAATGGACCTCCTCTTCTTCCTCGCCCTCACAATGCATTGACGACTTCTTCTTTAGATCCATCAATGGTTGAGCAATTTCAACAGTTCCTTGCATCTCAGTCACATGCCATGGCAGCTTCATCTCAAATAGGTTTGTCATCTAGTTCGTCAGGTATATCTTCTTCCTCTTGGATTTTAGATTCTGGTGCTTCGAATCATATGTCACCTAATTTGTCATCTTTTACTTCTTTGACTCCTAAAGTTTCTGTTCCTGTCATGAGTGCTAGTGGTACACCTATGCCCTTACAAGGTGTTGGTTCAGTTACTACACCTTCTTTGTCCTTATCTAATGTTTATCATATTCCTAGTCTTACTTTAAATCTTGCTTCTGTTGGTCAAATTTGTGATAATGGTTGTTTAGTTTCCTTTTCTTCTTCTGCTTGTTATGTTCAGGATCCAAAGTCTCAGGAAGTGATTGGGACCGGCCATAGGGAAGGAGGACTTTATATATTGGATCAGCTCAAAACTCCTAAGATTGCGGCTGTTGTTCCTAGTGTGGATGTTTCATCTTTTCGTTTGAGTCAGTCTTCTTCTGTGTTTTATTTGTGGCATTCTCGCCTTGGTCATGTCTCTAGATCTCGATTACAATTTTTAGCGTCTACAGGAGTTTTAGGAGATTTGAAAACTCATGATATTTCTGATTGCAGTGGTTGTAAACTTGCAAAGTTCTCTGCTTTGCCTTTTCCTAAAAGTAATTCTTTTTCTGTTGCACCTTTTGATCTCATTCATTCTGATGTTTGGGGACCCTCTCCTGTTCCTACAAAGGGGGGCTCTCGTTATTATGTCTCTTTTATTGATGATTGCACTCGTTATTGTTGGATTTATCTTATGAAACGTCGCTCAGACTTTTTTGACATTTATAATGAGTTTCGCTCTCTTGTAAAAACTCAACATGAAGCTGTTATTAAATGTTTTAGATGTGATTTGGGGGGCGAATATACTTCTCATGCTTTTAAGGAACTTCTTGCTTTAGATGGCACAATTTACCAAACTTCTTGCACTGATACTCCTGAACAAAATGGGGTTGCTGAAAGAAAACATAGGCATATTCTTGAGACTGCTAGGTCACTTTTATTGTCTGCTGGTGTTCCTAGTGAATTTTGGGGGGAGGCAGCTCTTACTTCTGTTTATTTGATTAATAGAATTCCTACTTCTCATAATTCTGGCTTGTCTCCTTATGAGAGATTGTATGGTTGTCTTCCAGATTATTCTTCTCTTCGTGTTTTTGGTTCCACCTGTTTTGTTCTTCTTCCTCGTGTTCAGCAGAGTAAGTTAACTTCACGGTCTGCCATATGTGTTTTTCTTGGTTATGGCGCAGGACAAAAGGGGTATCGTTGTTTTGATCCAGTCAGTCATAAGCTATATGTTTCTCGTCATGTTGTCTTTCTTGAACATATTCCTTATTTTACAATTCCTGACCGTTCTCACTGTATATCTATGCCTGATCTTATTCACATTGATCCTTTTACTGCTGATAATGATGAGATACCTCGTGATGGCCATCCTGACACTCCTATTGGCCCCTCAACTACAGTCACTACCCAATCATCTTCTGAGACTGCGGATACTACTGAACACCGTTATCCTGTACGAAATCGTAAGTCTACTAAACAACCTGATTTTGCTTATTCTTGTCTTTCCAGTTCATTTTCTTCATTCCTTGCTTCTATTCATTGTCTTTCCGAGCCTTCATCTTTCAAAGAGGCAGTTCTTGATCCTCTTTGGCAACGTGCTATGGCTGAGGAGCTCACTGCTCTTCACCAAACCCATACTTGGGATTTAGTGTCTCTTCCTGCAGGAAAACGTGCTATTGGTTCTCGTTGGGTCTATAAAATTAAAACTAAGGCTGATGGATCTATTGAAAGATATAAAGCTCGCTTGGTTGCTAAGGGTTATTCTCAGGAATATGGTATGGATTATGAGGAGACTTTTGCTCCTGTTGCAAAAATGACTACAGTTCGAACTCTTATTGCGGTTGCTTCTGTTCGTCGTTGGGATATCACTCAAATGGATGTTAAAAATGCCTTTCTCAATGGCGACCTTCATGAAGAAGTCTATATGGTTCCTCCTCCTGGTATTGATCACCAACCTGGTGAAGTTTGCAAACTTAGGAAGGCTCTTTATGGTCTCAAACAGGCTCCCCGTGCCTGGTTTGAGAAATTCTCTACTGTGATTACTTCTCTTGGTTTTTGCCCAAGTAACCATGATTCTGCTTTGTTTGTCAAGTGTACCTCGGCTGGTCGAATTTTGCTTTCGCTTTATGTTGATGATATGATTATTACAGGTGATGATGTTGTTGGTATTAACTTATTGAAGTCTAAGTTGACTCGAAGTTTTGCCATGAAAGACTTGGGTCCCCTTCGTTACTTCTTGGGTATTGAAGTTGCTTCTTCTCCAAAAGGGTATCTTCTTTCTCAATCTAAGTATATTTCTGATATTTTTGAGCGTGCTCGCCTCTCGGATAACAAGACTGTTGATACTCCAATTGAGCTCAATGCTCGGTACTCTATTTCTGATGGGTCTCCACTGCCAGATCCGAGTCTTTATAGAACGGTTGTTGGAAGTTTGGTTTATCTCACTATCACTCGCCCTGATATTGCCTATGCTGTTCACATAGTCAGTCAGTTTGTTACTTCTCCTACTACAGTTCATTGGGCTGCTGTTATTCGCATCTTGAGATATCTCCGTGGCACTCAGTTTCAGACTCTTTTGCTTTCCTCTACTTCATCTTTAGAGTTATGTGCTTACTCTGATGCTGATTGGGCTGGTGATCCTACTGACCGCAAATCTACTACTGGATTTTGTATTTTTCTGGGTGATTCTCTTATCTCTTGGAAAAGTAAAAAGCAGGATGTTATATCTCGGTCTTCAACAGAGGCCGAATACCGTGCTATGGCTTCTACTACTTGTGAAATCGTCTGGCTGCGATGGTTGCTTGCTGATATGGGCGTTTCTTTGCGGCGACCAACTCCTTTGCACTGTGATAATAAGAGTGCTATCCAGATTGCTCATAACTCGGTTTTTCACGAAAGGACCAAGCATATTGAGATTGACTGTCATATTACTCGCCATCATCTTCAGAATGGCACATTGACATTGCCATTTGTCTCTTCCTCCTTACAGCTTGCAGATTTGTTTACTAAATCATTGTCCTCTTCGCGCTTTCGTTTTTTGACTGACAAACTCTCGATGCTTATTGCTATCGCATCATGAGTTTGAGGGGGAATGTTAGCATAATTAATATGCTATTGGAGTAATGGCCAAGTATATGACTTGGAGTAGTGACCAAGTATAAGACTTGGAGTAGTGGCCAAGTATATGACTTGGAGTAGTGGCCAAGTATAAGATATTTTCCTTTATTATTGCTTAGCCTTGCCTATATAAAGGCCTCCTATGTTATTCTAGGATTTAGGCTTTTCTCTTCTATTGTTAGCCTCTATTTCTTTGTATCTTATTCTTCTATTCAATCAATGGTTTCGTATATTTCTATTAATGTTATCAATTCTTACTGATGGCGTCAAATGAAATACAGCTACTAAAAATAAATTAAATTAAATATCTGTAAGTGGAGGTTTAATTGAAATCAATTCAGTTTGAAGCTAAATAATTGATTAAAGAACTACAGAAAAAGAAAAAATGTGCAACTTCTGACGGTGGTCGAGAGTGTCTTTAGCAATGCCTATACCGTCGACTAGACGGTGGAGACCGGCTATAGTTGTGTTGATCTGGAAAATAGCAGCGGCAATGGCTTGAGATGGGCTTGTTGATACTGTAAAAGAGGAGAATAACTGAAAAAGGCGCACTAGTGAGAGAGCATAAGAGCTGAAAAAGAGTTATTTTAGTCCTTATACTTTTGACTAAATGATGAGTTGAAATAGAACTATTTTAGTCCTTATATTGTTTACTAAGGGACTCTTTGGTTATTTTTTCAGTGGAGTTTTTACCTCTTGTTTTTTCAAAAAGTCTCCCTTAAAAGTTCGGTGAAGTTTTATTAAACGATCCACTCAGTCCTTATATTTTTTATTAAGGGAGGCGTTTAATCATATTTCTAAGTAAAATTTCGACAATATTTTCCCTAAATTATAATCATCGCCTAATTTTCAGGGAAATTCTCCAAACAAATAATACATATATCGAAGTACACAAGATGTCGGTTATCCCAATTTACAATTATTTCATATTAACAAATTAAAGGTAATAAACTAAATTAAATTAATTATATTTAAAATTAACAAACTAATTATAATTAATACTAATTAATAAAATAATTAACCTAAAATTAAATTTTGAACTAAATTGTACGTTCGCATACGGCTCATGTGGCGAAGGCCATTTCCTTCACAATAAAATATTAATTAAACTAATTGATGGATACCGAATTCTATCTTAAATACCACGAAGCCGAGTCGCAGGAGATCCACTCTCAGACGATACAGGACTCCCGCCCAAAGGGATAAGGCAGACGAAACCGGTGGCCAAATCTATAAGATCCGCCTCGACCGGAATATGATATCATCCACAAGAATAAGACCGAATCCCTGAGAGTTCAGACAAAGCGCGTCGACCCTGGGATTCAGACAAATTGCTAGATCTGCGTATATTATCGAGTATCTTTCCTATTTGGATACAAACTCCAACTTAGTAATATAACCTCTAATTTAGGAAGACGTTCCTAAATAGGACTCATGTTTGAATAAGGGAAAATACTCCTTAACAGGATCAAACCCTACAAAATAGGACTCACCTTCCTATTCCAACTCTACAAAGTATACAATCATCTACTATAAAAGTAGTTTGAGGTATGTCTAAACACACAACTATATTTATTTACTCAAAACGTTGCTCAAAGCTTAAACTGACTTTAGCATCGGAGAGTCAATCGGATAACCACCGTCCGGTTAAGTTTTACCCAGTTTTGCAGGTTACATCACCGGATTAGAAGGCGGACTCCATCAATTGGCGCCGTCTGTGGGAAAAGCTTATCAACTTCGAACTTGAAGGAGCTTTTCTGAACTCAAACAAATTCTATTGAAAAAGATGATTTCTGACAGAACAAACCTAAAAGACAAGCAACCGATGGATCCCAAGACCCATCAACACACACCGGAGGTGATCACCATCAACGGAGACGGAACCCATAGCACTGTTGGAGGGAGTAACATCGGAGGAACGTCCTTCTCCACTCTCTAATACAAAATTAATCCAATAAGGGGAAGCAACTCTATTGCCTTTCCCAACCTAGGAGCTAGCGAGGAACAAACGCCAGGCATAGCAGCGCCAGAGATATACAACGAAATTCTGAAGAAAGTACTGGAAGTCGTCCAAACAAATCGGGACAGATTAGTTAAAGAAGCTAAACGAACGAACGACAACCATGACGAAACTATGAAAATCCAAGGGAAAACTTTAGCCCATCTTCTGTCCGACAAAGGCACAGAACAGAAAACACAAACCCAAGCCATCAAGAACCAACCAGAGGAAGGAACGAACGAAGGAACGAAAGAAGAAATGAGAGGAGAAACGAAGAAGAAGAGAGCCCGAAAAATCAGGAGCACAGAAAAGACAACTCTGAAGAGGATAATCTAAGGGATGCAGCCAGAAACGGAGAGAATCAGACGATGCCAGAAGCGGTCTTAACTCTAAACGAGAGGAACGAAGAGACAAAGAAAAAGAGGACGCACCGCCACAAAGTAACAGACATAAGAAAGATACAGGAAAAGCACAATCAAAGAAGAAAAACCAAGAAGACGGAGGCGAGTCCTCGGAATTTCCCCAAAAAAGCAAAGCCACATATGTTGCTGAGGAAGATTTGGAAGGGAAGATCGCCAAAGCATTAAAAAAGCTGAAATCCAAAGAGCTGGACATAAACAACCTCAGGTTGAAGGGTTTGCCTCTGTCAGCTGAAATCATGGAAGAAACGATTCCCTACAATATGAAATTACCCACCTTGCCAACTTTCAACGGAGAAGGAGATCTGAGGGACCATACGTCCATATTTACAGCAACTATGGGTCTCTTAAGCGTCTCGGACGCAATCTTGTGTCGTGTATTTCCGACCACCCTCACAGGAACCGCCCAGAGATGGTATAACAAACTCAAGCTAAAACGACCACCAGCATTCTGAGGTCGTGCATTCAAGAAGAGGGAGAAACGCTAAGGATTTACATCGAGCGATTCAATAAACAGGCTATGAAATAGATAATTTGAATGTCGATATGGCAATAGAAGTGCTACGAGAAAGAACGCGATTCGGGAAGTTAGTGGATAAATTGTTGGTCAACAAGCCAACCACTTTCTCGAACCTAATAGGCATAGCCTTAAAATACTAATACGCATATTTGATATAGGATTTTTTCAAGTATTTGATATAGTATTATTGCATATTTTTTAAGGATATTATGCTTGAAAAGGTGCTTATTTTATAGGTTTATGCGTATGGAGTGAAGCGAAGCAATTTGGAGCAAATTGGAGAAAAGCTGAAAAAAGTGCCTAGTTCCTCAAAAGTGCATAGTTCCTAGGAACCAGACACTATTGAGGTACGAATCTGTTGTGGCCAATTCCTCAAAAGTGCCGAGTTCCTAGGAACCAGGCACTAGTAAGGAATTGACCCAGATTTACCTACGAACCTAAAACGTGAAAATCCTTTTTTTACGCGGATTTGGACCCGATTTTAACTACAACTCTTGCAACACATCAAGAACTCCTCCATTATATAAAGACATCCCAAGATCATGTATTCTATCTAGTTTTTTATTATTTTCTTTTCTACAAACAATTTGTCTTAGGTTAATTTTATTTTAGTCCTTAGTTTTATTTGAAGACTTAGGTTATATCACCAAAAAATGCTACGACGAGTCCATCATAGATCTTCAAGAGAGAAAAGAGGAGAAGAAAGGAGAGTAGTATGAACGAGATAACCCATCGCCAGTAAAAACTTTGTGTCATACCTGATGGTGTTATAATTATCTTTAATTTTTTGTAAGCATTCATTTATATAAAATAAAACTTCAGTTTTCAAGTAATACGTGATTCATCAAACGCAAAAAAAAGAATTGAAAACAAAATGCGAAACGATCAAAATAGGCTTTAAATTAACTTAAAAAAGGCGAAACATCGAAGATAAGAGTTTAGATTAACTCTAAAACAAGGTGAAACGCCAAAAATAGAGTTTAGATTAACTTTCAAATAAGGCGAAATGCTAAACGACAAACAGAGTTTAAATTAACTCTAAAATAAACGAGACGTAAATAAACAAGCCGAGTTTAGATTAACTCAGAAGATTACGAAGAACATTAAAATACAGAGTTTAGATTAACTCTTGAAAATACATAAGTATTGCTAACTATAGATAAACAAAACGGAGCAGAAGCGAACCAATGAAACCAGATTCGAATGAAAGAAACAAAAATAAAATTAACCAATTCAGTTAGGTTTTGTTTTTAGTATGAATTTTTAAATTAATCAAATCGATCGAATTAAATGTTTATATAATGTTATTGTTGTATTTTTTTAAAGAAATTAGCATATCTTTATAATTTTTTAGGATTTAAAAAGTAATTGCCCCTAAAGTTGTATATTAATTACAAATTAATACTAAAATAAATTTTTTTGTTCAAAATAATATATTTTAATGAATTTTGATTAGTCGTCGGTTAACCAAAATAACCAACTAAATTGAAATATTATTTCTGTGTGGTTACGATTTCGGTTCGGATTTAAAATAATTTAGTTTCGGTTCGTTTCGTTTATGAAGAATCATTTATTTCAACTTTGGTTATTTCGGTTACCGAACCAAAAATTTAAAACACATTTAGAAAAAGTAAAACAAGTAAATTTTCACTCACATTTCCTTCCAAGACTTAACAAGACATACCGCTAAAAACCTCTCTCAACCATAAGACCTCCAAAAAGAAACAAAGGCAAAAAAAAAGCTATGTCAACCTTAAAACAAGATAGTTATAAGAAAGCAATGGAGATAACATCCGATCCCCATTGTCCTTTAACAGTCAAACAGTAAATCAATATTATCTTCGAAGCCCGAGTCGTCAAACAAGTCCGGCAACTCACAAAAACTGTCCGAAGGAAGTTCCGGTAGCGAGACGAGGGCCATCCCTGAATCCAAACAGAAGCTCCAAGGAAGCTCATTACTATCCATGCATGGAAGCAGCAGCTGCTGCTCCTCTTGCGGCGGTGCTGGTGATGACACATTTTGGCAATCTTCAGGTTCCGGCGAGCAATTCGGATCGGGAACAATGTGGTCTAACGCAAAGCCTTTCTTTTTTAAGCGCTCTATGTAATGACTAATATCAAAATTGGTGACAGCATTCACTCCTCTGTACTCTATTGCCGCCATATCATAAGCTGCCGCTGCCTCTTCTTCTGTATCTTTTAACAGGAGAATATTTTAAGTTATTTCATATACATTTGTCAAAGCTGTCATAAAAGATTCAAATCTTGTTATAAAAATAATGTTACTGTGGGTTAACTTACAAAACCATATAATATAATTATACATTTATAAGTTGGTATAATGTTGTCAGATATGAACAAAAAAGTGTAAGATCTGAGACAAAATCAGTAAGCTTTTGATTTTTGTAGTTTGTTGTTGAGAAGAACGTGACGTTTTGTTGTCCTTGTTAGAGGGTGTGGCTCACGTGACTTCCACATTCAGTACTAATTATCTGTTTTGACCAGTCTTTAGACAGATTTAATCAGTAAAACCGGATTTTAATACTAATAATTTGGATAAATTACAACAGAAGTGTCCGGATTTTTCTAAATTTTCTATTTTGGTTTCTAAAATCTTATTTTTTGCATACCAGTATTCCAACTTCTTAGAAATGTATCAATCGAGTGTTTTCGTACATTTTCCTGTCACCGAACTATTAAGGCCAAATTTTTTTTTTATTTTTTTTGATATAATTCAACCCTTTTTTTATATATATAAGCGTATCATTACATAAACAATTATGATTTTTTTATAATATGACGCACAAATTAAGTAAAAAAAAGTTCCATTTTTGTTTTTTAGCACGTTGGTGACCGAAAAACGACTAAAAATACATGTTTGATACACTTTTAAGAAGTCGAGATACTCGTAGGAAAGAAATAAAAATTCAGACACCAAAATGAAAAATTTGGAAAAGTTCGGATGCCGCGTGTAATTTTTCCTAATAGTTTCTTGTAAGGACTACTAGACTAGCTCTAGCTGGAAGGGCCAGTTCAGCTACCAGTTCTACTTTAAAGTTGTTGAATTGGATTCATTTGATCAAATTTTGAAAAAGAGAGCTTTATTGGTAATAATCTCATAGTTTGGACATATTAAGAAAATAGGGCTGCCACGTTTGATAGTTGAGTGACACGTACTGGCTCAACTTTGAATTTTAGCATTGAGTGTGCGTGCAATAATGCAAAATGTTGCATAAAACTCATAAAAACCAAGAATCATTACATGAAGTTGGCTAATTGCAGTGAAAACACAAGAAATTAAAGTTTAAAAATGAAATTAGTTGGCTTGCATTTCCTAATTAGACAACCTTATTCAGGTCAACTATTATAGTACTCCATTGTAATAAATTAATGGACAGTTTAAGATAAATATAAAAATATATAAAACTAATTTATTCATATATAACAAATTAAATTTTAAATACTATAAACGCTCAATAAGTCAATTTATGCAAAAAGATATACGCCGACTCTTATTTAATTATTATTTTTATATAAGCTACTATATTTATTAATATATATAACAATTAGTGATTTAAATAAGAATTTTGAATTAATGTAAAGAAATGATTGGAAAAGAGAGCTTACTATAAGTGCCAAGGTAGAGATATTTATTCCCGAAAACCCGTCCGATCCGTGCCTCCCATCGACCGTTGTGATGATGCCTACAAATATTAATTAAAAATGTCAATTTAAATTAATACGTGCGCTAGCAGCATTGTACTAAAATCAGTCGTAAAATTAAACTTTTTCGTAAAACGCTAAAAATTTCCGGTTCTTAAATGTTAATTTGAAATTTGATAATAAAATTAATAACCTGGCCACCCCACGGTACTTAGAAACGCCTCTAGAAAATCCGCTGCTTCTCCGTCTAAGAGACGCCAAATACTCTTCCTTGGTCATTTTTTGCATCTCTTCCACCTCCTTCGAATATCTATCTATCTGCATTATTCAATTTTTTTAGTTTAATAATAATTCAGCCAATTTCACAAATAATCATAATTACAAAAATAAAAAATAAAAAATAAAAAACAAAAAATCAGAAATCAAAAATCAAAAATCAAAAACCGTACGGCAAAATTCAAGGTTGTATCTGGTCCCCAGTATTTAAGGGCAGCAAGATCATATGTATGAGCAGCTGCTTCCTCATCATCATATGCCCCTGAAATTTTCCCCAAACTATATTATAAAAAAATAATAACAGAAAAAGTCAATAAAATATTTGATTGAGATCACAACTTAACTACTTACCCAAATAAACTAAGCTCCGACAAAAGTGTACATGAACGTTACATTGACAGTGATAATCAGGAATAAAACACAGTCAGAAATTACAAATAATTCAATTAATTTAATACGAATGTAATTAATTATAGTAAAAAAAAAGTAACAAAATTAAAGAAAAATACCTTGTCTTCCCTTCTTGTTTTGAATGTTATTCCAAGTACTCTTATCCCAAAGATGAGCCTCAAATCTCCCTGTCCATCTATGCCTGTTAACCCAAAAAAATAAACAAAAATTACAAAAAAATAATATTTAACGTCAACAATTTAATTCTAACTCAAATGGTATATGCGCTGGGCAGTATAGCAGTATTCTGTTAGGTCCTGAGTTCATTTACCTGGTAACTCCTCTGTAAATGGAGCTTCGTCTAGCAGAACTCGGACTTTTCGCGTTATCTTTCTGACTCTTCTTCTTCTTCTGATGAATTTTCGCAATGCGTTTCGATTTACCAGCTTCTTGTAATTGAGCATTGCAATTTCCATGATCAGCAACACCATCGGACGAAGACGACGAGGACGAAGATGAAGAAGTAGTAGCCTTTTTCATTTAATTCTTGTGTTAAAAACTCAAATGCAAGAGATTTTAAATATGTTTTGAGTTGGTGTCTGGTGTTGTGACTTTGTAAGAAAGTGAGTAATTTTTGGTATACCAAAACAAGAAGCAGAGAGACAATGGGGACAAGGAGGAGAAGTGAAGGATATTTATTTTAGTGTTAATAATAATTTATACAGAAGCGAATCAGAAATTTAACTATAGGAGGTTAAATATTAACTATGAGTTAATTTATTGCCCAACACTTGGCTTATGGTGCAGCCATGCTACCAATGGTGTGTTTTTAGCCTTATACTTGCTGGCCTTACACGTCGTTTTGGCAGAATCTCACTTACATTTAATTAGTTTAATGTCTGGTTTAATTTAATTTACTATTAGTAATATGTAATGTCAGTTACTTTTGGTAATTTATAATTTCTGGGTTTTGTTTGGATGTGTTTTGTTAATTGGATTTGGCTTAAAAGATTGGAACTTTGATCTAATTTGAATATTAATTTAGCTAATCTTGATTTAGAGAGTATGGTTTTAGATGAACTTAGAAATAATGTTGGTGGATTTGTAGATAAAGATTCTCTTGATGTTTCAGAATTTATACAGTTAATAAAAAATATAAGTGAACAGGTTTTAAGCTGCTCGACCAGCAGATTTCAGAGCATGAATTAGCAAAAATTAGTGTACATTAATTTTTATGTTTTTTTGCACTTAGCTAATCAGTTGATTTAGTTGCCTGCAAGATGATAAAAAATAGTGAAGCATTTTGGCAAAAACTTGAAATTTTCAGAGATTAATGGCTTCTGCACCCCACTCGATGTCTACTAAATGAGCGTTAGAGCGAGCGAGTGAAGTTGTCCATTTCTATGGACGAACCCCAAATTTACGGAATTGATCACTTGTTGCGGGTTCTTTGTGGAGTTACCAAGGAGAAACCGGAGGACATTCGAGCTTAGAAAGTGAATTAAACCGTTCCGGACAATATAAACACTCCCACATTGCAACTCTTATTCTGAACATACATAATGAAAAAGATTATATTAAAATAAAAAGAGATTTGTTTGCAATTTAATGATGCCCCGGGTGACATATTTTAGATGTTAAAAGAAAGCAAGAAATGAGTCTGTCTAACACTTGAAACCTTCTCAAGCAATTCAAACTTACCATGGACTTAAAATGTCAACTGTTCAAACTGAATCAGACTTGTCATATGGACAACCTTATCAAGGGGTTCCCATTCAAGAGGCTTATATATCAACGCCTTCACAAACAAAGCTGGTCAGCAGCATTTTCTTCGTAGAGATGAGTTGAAGGCCCCCTCGAAGATCTTTACGCCCCTTCTTCTTAGGATCGTCAACGGTGAACGTATCAAGGCAGCTGAGGCCCTGCCAAAGATGATGAACTGCTGGCCAAACCGGGATTCCTCCCACGCTGTAGAAATGTAGCAGGCTTGCATACGAGACCAATAATACTGTTTCCTATTGCGCTACGATTTGGGTTTTTCTTAGTTCCAATTTAAAGAAACAAAGAGTACACGAAAACTGCGAAACTCACCACACCAGTTTTATTAATATTCCACAACTATATTACATGTTTCACAAGTCTAAATACAAGGCACTATCACTACAAATTAGGAAACATTTTACTAAGTATAAGTACAACAGTAAGTTGAAAATAAGGAAATAAGGAGCAATTATTGAACATAACCAACAAACCAACTAGTCAAAACCAAGTAAGCCTCCGTACCTGCAAACTCGAGGGTACCATGGTGACACTGAGTTTTTCTCGAAGGAAAAGAAAACGCGAATGGGCTTCGTGAACAAATCAGCTACCCGGTTATGTGAAGGAATAAAATGAACCTCAAGCTCTTGATTAAGCACCTTACTGCGGATGAAATGAACATTATCTATATGTTTGGTTCCATCGTAGAACAGGGGATTGGAAGCAAGTGCATTTGCACTCATAATATCACACCAAGTAATGAGAATTTTGTTGTTAGGAACTTTAATTTCTTTAAGTAATGACTGAATTTAAGTAATTACAGCAGCTACATGGACAAGAGCGTGGTATTCAGCCTAACCGTATTAGAAATATTGATGGGAGTAATTAATTATAAATTGGGGAGAATGTGACAATCCACTCACATGCTTATGAGAGTGTTTAGGTTCAACCATGACCTAATAACTAGAACTAGTTAATAGGTGATTGAACCTTCACACTTATAAACTCATTTATATTTATTCTCCTAAGTAATGTGGGATTATCTTTAACAAACTGCTCGAACGGGCAACAACATTTTGCTTTTCGAAAGACCATGATATTGGCATTTTTCCAAGATACAGCAATAGAGCGAAAAATCTGTCACATTTTTCATTGCACCGGATATGCAGCCTAAGGTGAAGTGTGCCAGGAAAATACCTGAACACGCGCTTTGAGACTTGCCAATGTGCGTCAGTTGGAGAAAAATAGGCTGCATTTGACATTTTCAAATAAGTTTCAAGATTTATTAGTTTTTACAATTGCCAATTTGAAGTAAAGTATTGATGTTTAATAAAATTTCCAATTTCCTCTTAACTTTTGCATTTGTTCTTGCATTGATCAATACATATGTTCATTCCGTTGATCAATACATGTGTTCTTGAATCTACATCTTGCATGAATTTGCAAATCTGCAATATAGCTACTGCAGAATTAAAATCTTTTTTGAATGTAATTATGAAAGCAATATATTGTCTAGAAGGGGCACAGATTATGAACATAAATTGCTTTCTTATTACTTTTAATGGCATGTAAAGTGTGATTTAATTTAATTATTAATGTAATATGACTAGAAAGGAAACATATGTTCATCAAGAGTTTGTGATGCGATTTAAATTATAATTGTACAGTTTATATTCACTGAAAAAAATCTTTGGAAGGTCCTTGTGTTGGGTATAAAACAATGAGAGAAAGAAATTTGACTGCAAAGTATTTTCTGCATATTATTGAATCATGAAAGTGCCCATTTATAGGCATACAAGGAACTGATAACTACTAAAAAAAACTCAATTAAACAAAGATATTAATGGCACTAAATTGGATCTTATTTTGACTAACTATCCAAGATTCTAGGAATAAACTAGACGACTATCCAAAACTGCTTCAAACATTGTTGGTTACGAGCCATCAAACTTCAACATTCCCCCTAAATTCATAACTGGTCACATTTAAGTTGAGTTCCGAATTTGACAAGCTTTTTTCAAGTGTTGATACCTAATTTTTAATGTAAATTATTGATATTTTCTTTCAATACAATTTCATATACATTAATAATATAATAAAAAAAATAATGAACAAATGAAAAATAAGTGAACCAAATTTCAGATTTTATATTAATATGAGAATTGTTGAGATATAGGAAAATAATAAACAGTCATTTCTCAAATCATATTTGGTCCCGGAAGATTAACCGAAAGCATGGTCCATTTCATCATTTTCGAGCGGCTAAGAATTTAGGGAAAAAATGAAAATTACTTGATTATAGGAAAATAATACCAAAAATACGCGTGTCCCTTCTTTTTTTCGGGTCAATACTTGATTTCATTACTAAACTTCTTGAGCACTTGATTAGTAATTATATTCTCACCCAACACTTATTCTTCATAAACACAAAATCACAAGCTACCAAATATTTTTGACAGATCCAAAATCACAAGCTATCAAACAAAAGATAAGATAAACCATTCTTGTTTTTCTTCGATTCTTTAATTTATCAGATCTATAAATTAATGGAAACGAAGCTTAAATCGGATTTGAGATTTGTTGTAATAGCTGAAATCAATTTGATCGTTCAGATGGCAACGACCCGGAGGAGCAAATCGGAGAAGATGGTTCAGGCGACAACAACTTGGAGGAGCATATCGGAGAAGAAGGTTCAGGCGGCACCAACTCGGAGGAGCAAACCAAAAGCACAAAAGTATATTAGATCTTATTATTGTAATACTACTGTTGTTGTTGTTTTTCACGTTGCTGTTGCTGCTGTTTTTTTATGTTGTTGTTGCTGCTGTTTTCTGTTTGTTCTTATTATTGTTGTTTTTCATGCAGCTATCGTTGTTTTTTTAGTATACTTTCTGTATATTTGTTGTATACGTTTACTATACCCTCATATAAGTTTAGTATATTATTTCTTTTTATATGTTAACACAATTTTAAAATTAAAATAATAAAGTGTATACAAATTAAATAATTTTAATATTATATTGATAATATTATTTGCATGTTTCTTAGTTTGTTATATGTAATGATTATTTATTTTTAATGATTACAATGGTTTGATATATCTTTTGAATATTTTATGTATATTGTACATTTGTTATATGTAATTATTTGTTATATGTATTGATTCGTTATACGTACTGACTTTTTTTAAATAGTTATAATATTTACGCTAATAACTACGTATACTTTATGTACATTATACTGTCTTTTTTTAATACTTCAGAAATGCCAACACCTGTTATTATCAGTATTTGACATTACTTTTATATATTTTAAAATAATAAATACACGAAGAATACAAAAGGTGTATATATTATTTTAAAATAAAAAAGTATGTATAAATTATACATAAAGTGTACACGAAGATTACATAAGGCGTATTTATTATTTAAAATAAAAAAAGTATGTACAAAATATATATAAAATATACATAAATAATACACAAGGTGTATCTATTATCTTAAAATTACAAAATACACACAAAATATACACGAAAAATACACAAGGTGTATTTATTATTTTAAAATAAAAAAACTTAGTACAAAATATACATAAAATATATATGAAAAATACACGAGGTGTATCTATTATTTTAATATAAAAAAAATACGTACAAAATATATATAAAATATACAAGAATAATACACAAGGTGTATTTATTATTTTAAAATTACAAAATATACACGATATTTAACATAGTATATTTATTATTTTAAAATTAAAAAATATACACAAAATATACACGAAGAATACACAAGGTGTATTTATTATTTTAAAATAAAAAAAAGCATGTACAAAATATACATAAAATATACACAAATAGTACATAAGGTGTATTTATTATTTTAAAATATAAAAATATGTACAAAATATACAAAAAGTATACTTATTTTTTATAAAAAAAACATATATAATTAGTATTTTAAAATATAAAAAATATACACAAATGTACACAAAATATGCTTATTATACGCAAATATACACAAATATACACAAATATGCACAAAATATACACGAATAATACACAAAGTGTACACAAAATTTCTAATTCCAGCGATAGAATATCAAAAGGATGAAGAACAATGACTAGAAGGAGCAACCCATAAAAATTTAAGGGGTAATGTTATAAAAATTCACGGACTTTACACGTGTTCTCATTTTAATCATGCACTTTAAATTTTCTCATTTTTATGCACGAACTACCACTTTTTCTCAAATTCATGCACGATGCTGAGGTGTCGCGGCTCCATTGGTGTAATTTGCTGAGTTGGAGGTCATTTTACACCAATGAATGAGTGCCACCTCAACACCGTGTATGAATTTGGGAAAAAGTGGTAGTTCGTGTATGAAAGTGAGAAAATTTAAACTTTGTGATTAAAATGAGAAAATGTGTAAAGTTCGTGATTTTTTTTGACATTAACCCAAAATTTAATTCCATTTAGATACAAATTTTTTAATCAAAAATTAAAATCAACCCAAATTAATCCCCCAGTAACGACATGTTAGTATACCCTAAAAAATAAATTTACATTACGTTAGTTAATTGAAAAGCAAATTATATATTATTTTCTATAAAATAAACAAAAAGTATATAAAAAATATACACAAACCATACATAAAATATGTGATTTCATTGTTGGTGTTATTCCTAATTGCTTTATCTCTTCGAATACAACTTGTACATCTTAATATATATATATTTTTGGTATACTTTATTAAAAGTATAAAAGAGCACACATTACATATTAAAAAAGTGCCCGAGATAGTTTTTTTTAAAATTGTAGTGGATTGATGGCATATATTAATAAATAATATAAATTAATAAATTAAATATAAGATATGTATATATTTGGCATATAAAAAAATATACACATTGTATACTAAAAAATATATCAAATCTAATTATTTATATCTCATTACATATCAAAAGTATTTGTATTGAATAGCTGAAATATAAATAATATATAATAAAAGATCAGTCTCTATTTTGTTACACCATTTGTATACTTTTAGTATAATTTTAATATACCGTCGTAGAATTTTAGTAGAATTTTTTGAACAACAAAAGAAAATTCTTGTAATCATCATCTTCCAAGCAGTTACTTAATAGTGTGATGCATGTTGACAACCACCAAAAGATTGCAGAGAAATTTAATTGGTGAGACTACTTTTCCAATTCACTGTTAATTAAAGTAAAGAATTTACTCATAGAATTAGTTGACAGGTCCGGCAAAGACATATCTCTTAAGATCAATACAAATTCTTGAGATTGGAATGTTTTCCGCAACCAACAATAATAATAAAAGAAAAAAGTGTACAATATCCCAAATTCGACTGATTAGCCCGAGATACAAATTTTACAGGTAAAGCAACATTCTTCCATTTTTGCTGCTAGTAAAAACATGCCAATGACAATGATCTAATTGCTCACAATTTCTCATCCAATCAATAATTCAAAAACCACCCATTAATCATCAAGTAATCAAATTCCCAAATCAAAAAACACCCAGTACAATTAATCAAATACCCAAATCAAATGATAAAAGGCTCTTGAAGTTCTCCGTACCATCACCGGTGAGCAGACAAAGAAACTTTTGACTGTTTTGTAATTTTTATGGTTAAAAAAATCATTGAGGCTACTAAAAACGATTCACCGGTCAAAGAACGGAATGAAAGTTATGTGTTATTATGGCCGATGATGGTGGTGGAGATGGTTGATTGTGGAAAGTGACAGCGGCGGAGGTGGAAGATACAAATGGAAGCATTTTAAAGATAATTTTAATGATAAAAATGGTTGTCAAAAGTTACGTGCTTATGCTAAAGAAAATAGCTAATCACGTGGTTATGCAAGACATAAACTTTAGATACAAATAATTAGGCTTATCACATTTTTTTGTAATTACTTTATGAAAATAAGTGCTCAGCCTAATTTCCTCAAGAATTTAAGCCTATTAAAATGCATATATTGGATTGAATTTAAAAAAATAGACATTAAACCTATTGGACTCAGAATACTTTATCTTCATAGTTCAAGTGTAGTATCTAGAGAAAATGACATAGGATCCCCCAAAATCTACATAGTTTATGTTTATAACTGAGAATATTTTTTTAAACAGAAATCTCCTTTTTATTAGAACAAATTTCCATCTCTACCCTTTTTTAATTAATTTTTCTATCATATCCTTATGGTGTATTTTAGTTATTGTGCTTTTATCACACCAAATTTTCTCTCTCTGTTTCCTCATGTATTACCGCACACAATTATTATTACTCCCTACCTGCTCATTTATTTTACACTTGACCTGCTCTTTTATTTTTTTTTCACGCTCCTTCATGCACCTTAACCAATATTACATCTAACTGTTATTTGTTCTATATAATTATTTTGTGTGTGTACCCACACCTATTATTCATCCTATAACATAAAACTTGTACATGCACCTTTACAAAAAGAAAAAGTTAAAAATGATAAAAAAATATAAAAAAATTTCCAATATTAATTATAAAATTGATATGGTTCTTAAATTTTTAAATTTTTTATCACCCCACACCTAAATTAAATTAAGAGTTTTAATGAAAAATATTAATTTTAAATTTTTTAAAATATTTAAATTTATAATATAAATTCAATACTAATTTAATATAAAATTAACTTAGGCCATTCAAAATTATTTTTAAAATAAATTTATACTATTGAAAATAAATTTATAAAATAATAAATAAAATAATAATAAACTAAAAGTAATTTTTTTTACGATGGTCGATATATACTTAATGTAAACTCAATATCAACTAACCCAAAGTAAATTCTTAGTAAAATGATTATCAATTTAAAATTAACTTATTCTAATCTAATAAATTTAATAATAATGCTATCGAAAATACTTATTAAATTACAAATAAATTAATAGTAAATTGAAAAGAAATTTAATGTAATTATTTTAATAATTTGTGCGGTGGTCGGTTGGAATTTAATATAAACTCAATGTGAACTTAATATATACTCAATGTAAACTCAATATGAACTTAATGTAAACCTAATATAAACTCAATGTGAACTTAATATAAACTCAATGTAAATTCAATATGAACTTAATGTTAACTCAATATGAACTTAATGTAAATTCATTGTAAACTCAATATGAACTTAATGTCAACCTAATGTAAACTCAATATGAACTTAGTAATAGATTAAAAGTAAATTATTCAAACTCAATGACGACTTAATGTCGACTTAATGAAAACTTTATTATTTATACTATTAAAATAATTTATAGAATGACAAATAAATTAATAGTAAGTTGAAAGTAACTTATATAAGGTGTTATTAAAATGAATCAAAAGTAAATTTAAAATAAGTGAACTGAATATAAACTTAATATGAACTCAATGTCAACTCAATATAAACTCAAAGTAAACTTCATGTGAACTCAATATAATTTCAATGTCAACTTAATGTAAATTTAATTTTTACTGAATATCAACTCAAAGTAAATATTTTGATAAATAATTATAAATTTAAAATTAAATTATTTTTTTATTATTATGGTAAAATTATTTTTCTATAATTTATACTTTTAAAATAATTGAAAATAAATTTCCAAAGAGACAACTAAACTAATAGTAAATTAAAAATAAATTATCTAAGTTTTTTACTATGGTCGGTATAAATTTAGTGTAAACTTAATGTGAACTCAATGTAAACTCAATGTGAACTCAATGTGAACTCAACGTGAACTTAATGTAAACTCAATGTGAATTTAATGTAAACTCAACATGAATTTAAAATAATCCAATTTTAAATTAAGTTATTAGTAAATTGATTATAAATTTAAAATTTACTTATTCTAATTAACTTATTTTATTAATAATTTACACTATAAAAAATAAATTTATAAATTTATAAAATGACAAATAAACAAATATTAAATTAAAAAATAAACTAATATAAATTTAATTTAATCTCAAAATAAAGTAATTTAAAATAAACTCTGTGTAAATTAATTATAACTTTAAAATTAAATTATTTTTTTAAAAAATATACACTATTAAAATTAATTCAGAAGTGTGAAATTAAAATCTCTAATTAAAATAATTAATTAAATAATTAAAAATCGAAATGAATTAAATCATATATTTATTTAATCAAAAAGTTAAAACAAATTAAAAAATAGATATAGTAAGTATTTTCTTGTAGGACCACATGCTAAAGGAAAGTTATTACAACAATTTGTAGGAAACTCTTGTTGGTCCACATGAACAATTTTCAAAAGAAAGCCACACTTGTTCAAATAACAGAAAGAGAGAAAATATATTGAAAAATTCAAGTTCATTGTTACAGTAAATCTTCACCGTGCCAACTGTCCATTTGCGCGTGAAGTGACATGCAATATGTGCGGTCACAGCTGACTAATCTTTTAGGAAGGATAAAATTGTCCTATATATGTAAAGACCAATTTATTTTGGGGTATGAGGAATTTGTGAAAACTTTTTTATATTTTTGAATGATTATTGTAAGAAAAAAAAAAGTTGAGGTAAAAATATTAAACTTGAGCACTTTTAAGGGATTTGTGTAAATTACCCTAGTATCTATTGTCCATTTTAGGTTAAGCCCAAAAATTAAAATGACCCAATACATGCATTATAATAAAGGGACGATGTCAAAAATACCTAAAATTTTAAAAATATTTATAAAAGTATCTGTAAACTTTTTTTATTTACAAAAATACAACCGATTTAAAATTAATTGTAAAACTACCAAAAAATAAAAGTTATTTACAAAAGTACGATGTGTATAATGTCAGTATAATTATGGTATAATTTCGGAATATTAAAATTATAAATCAGATAATTTAAAAATAGTATTTGGTTTATTATTGATATAATTTCACTATATTTTTGGTATATCGATTATAAAATTTTATATATATTTTCTAGTTGATAAAATGTATAATTTTTTGTATGTATTTTTCAGTATATTGGTAATGAACTAGAGAATTTGTACATTGTTGGTATAATTTTAGTATACTGCTAATTTAATTTTTAGTATACGATGTGGTGTAATGTTGGTGTAATAATAAAATTTTCAGTATATTTTCATGTGCATACTCTTGTTATACTGTTGATATAATTTTGGTATATTATTAATTTAATTTTTAGGATACGATTTGATGTAATTTTGGTAAATTTTTATTTAATATTAATAAAATCTCAGTATGCATAATGTTGGTATAATTTTGGTATAATGTTGATATAATGTTAGTTTATTAGTATACTGACATTATACTCGCAGTATACACCGTATGTTTGTAATTATTTTTAATTTTTGATACTTTTGTAAATATTTTTAAGATTTTTGTAAATGAAAAAAGTCAACATGTAGTTTTGGAATTATTTTCATTTTTTTTGGTAAATGGTGTAATTTTCTCTATAATAAAAGCTTAAATCCAAAACTAATAAAAAAGAACTATTGTAAATAATACAATCATATATTACAATTAAATGAATTTGATGGACCATTTTGTCAACTTTGAGAACTTTAGGGACCATTCCGCCATCTTTATAATCTTTAAGGATTAAATAGGGCTGCTTAAGAAGATTAAGGGTCAATCTGAAATTTGTCAAAGGACCATTTTGTACTTTTTACACGCAAGAGCCAAATTGTCAATTTATTTTATTCTAGGGACCCAATTGAATTTCGAACGAAATTGAAGGATCAAATCGAACAGTTTGCCACATTTTGTCTTTTGTGGCACTATTTGCTACAGTATTTGCAACAATGAATATCCTGTAGCATAAACATACTCAGCATAATTAAACCAACTTATTTAAACTAAGTATGAATTAAGCGAAACACTTTAGTTTACATGGGTATTTGTAGAGCAGTAACTTTTTATAAGGATTTCAATCCTGGGTTTTCTTATTCTGCTAATGATGTTTTCAGAAATTTAGGATTTTTTTGTAATGACTTTTAGCTCTTTTGAGCCTTTTTGCCTATCACTGCTTTGTGATAGTGCTTATATACCCATCATTTAACAAAAAAAGTATGAATGAATCACCATTAAATCATAACTTAGCAAAATAACTAAAATTAACATATTTACAAATGTGCCACTAGCAGCACTTATAAAAAGGAGGGGCCTGTCTGTATAATGAACAGTAGAGAGAGAAGAAAAAAATACCAGTAGAGAGTTTATCCATATAAGATTTGGCGTGTAAACAGTGAGATAGGAAATATTTCAAAATCATACCCAATATAAGGCTTAATCACCAAAAAATGCCAAACTTATACGTATTGTATTAGTTATTACCAAACCTTTAAAAATCGCCAAATTTAGCCATTTTTTAATCGAACCAATTTTTTGACACCATGCCGTCCACGTCACTGCCAACTAAGCAATTGGCTGACATGGCAGCTGATATATTTAAATTAGGTTTGGCTATAACTGACACAAGAGAAATATGTTTGATATTTTTGGGTGAATAAACCTAATTTTAAAATCAAACTAATTTTTTAATTCAATAATTAGTAAATTAATTATATCATTTATAAAATTCATATATATTTAAACATAATTAATATTTTCTCTTTAATACTAAATAAAATTAATCTAATATTTTAGTAAATCAAATAAATTTATTTTATTATATATTTAAATGAATATGTAATTAGTTTAATTAATAATTAAAATTAAAGGATAATTTTAAATTTGTATCCATTTTAAATTAAAAAAATAAATTAATGTATTACTTAGCAATTAATGTTGAATTAAGTTAGGTGAAAGTGTTTAATGTTTATGATGATTCCGAGCTTGATTTATTATTTTAATATTGTTGTGATCTTGTTATGACTGAGTATAGGTGATAAAAAAAGTGATTACGTGTAAATTAAGGTAAGTTTCTGGCTATGTAGAGTAAAATAATATATGCATTATTGCTTTATAAACATTGTCATATATATTGATTACACCACAATGTATTTTACTTTATAGAGAAAAAAAATGAGAAAAAAATTACACTTGTTCTTTAAATAAACAATAATTTATTGAATAATTACTTTTCCATTTATGTGTGTGTAGTTGAATTATGAACACTGTCGTATGTTTGTTGTGTATATTACTCTCAGTTGTTCGTCGGAACACGAACAATTGGGTCTCAAACGGCGGCGGTGTCGACGGACCGACGATTGAAATTTTAAAAACATAAATTTTATGATGAATATGACATTTTTTTAATAAAATTTAAATTTAACTATATATCAATTAAATATTTTAAAACAAATTTATTAGAATCAATTAAGTTTAGAAAAACAATTAGATTAATTTTAATTAGCGTTAAAAAAAATTATTTTATTAACTATATATGAATTTTATTTTATTATAATATAATATAATTTATTAATTATTAAATTTAAAAATTAGTTTGGTTTTTAAATTAGCTCTAATCACCAAAAAAATATCAAACCTATGCATTTTGTGTCAGTTATAGCCAAACCTAATTTAAATATATCATCTGTCATGTCAGCCAATTGCTTAGTTGGCAGTGACGTGGACGACATGGTGTCAAAAAACCGGTTCGATTCAAAAATGGCTAAAAAAGAAACAAAACATATAAGGTTTGACTAAATCTGGTGACTTTTAAAGGTTTGCCTATAACTGACACAAGACGTATAAGTTTGGCATTTTTTTGGCAATTGTTGGGAGTAGGATACTCCTAATTTTTAGGTCACTTTTGCATTATTTTATTATCATTTTTCATGCGTTTATAAGTGTTTATGTTCCTTATTGCGTGTGTGAGTGTTTCAGGTGAAACAGAGCATATGCAAGAGTTTTTAGGTTAAAACGTACGACGAAACGAAGATTCAATGAAGTCGGGACGTATATTGAAAAATCGAAGAAGGAGCCCTGTTTTACTCATGTCTCGATCGAGACAGTGATTTAGCCCCCCAATATAATCATAGTTTACTATAATTTTCTTCACCAAAAACACTAGAATATCTCATATATAACACTATTTCATCAAAGAGAAGTCTATATATAAAAATCTCAGAGCAAACTGCATATTTCACCAACAAGCAGCATTTATCGTTTAAGGTAACATCCAATATCCACTTTTTATAGAATTTATTTATTTTTATCAAGCATCAATTGCACTTTTCATCTTACTGCATTTTTTTTAATTGTATTTGAGGGTTGGCTGGGATATTTCTTATCAAGGATAAATATAATATCTAATTAGTGAGTTATAAATTGTAATTATTAGTGTAGATATTTACTTGGCCACTACTCCAAGTCTTATACTAGGCCACTACTTTAAGTCTTATACTTGGCCTCTACTCCAAGTCTTATACTTGGTCATTACTCCAATACTTGTATATAAATAGCTCTACACTTGAAGAAATGGATAATTCATTTAATTCAATCACACAAACTTTGTTATGGTATCAGAGCCTACTTCTTAAAATTAGTAGCTTTGATTTTAATTTTTCGTTATAGATTTTTGGGTTGATTATTTTTAATCAACATCTTAGTTTTGAGATTTTCGGTTTCTCCTGAATTTGTTTCTTTTAGGTTGATTAATCTTTGAACCAACATTTTTGATTTAAGTTTCTCATTCTTTTTGAGAATGTCTACCGAAAATAATTTTGGAAGAACTTCTGGTGAGCATTTGGCTATCAGATTTACAGGAAAGAACTATGCCGCATGGGAATTTCAATTCAGAATGTTTGTAAAAGGAAAAGAACTTTGGAGTCATATTGATGGGTCGTCTTTTGCTCCTAAAGATTCGAATGAACTAAATCAATGGGAGGCAAAAGATGCTCGGATCATCTCTTGGATTTTAGCATCGGTTGAAAGTCATATGGTGAACAATTTACGCTCCTATGAAACAGCTCAAGATATGTGGAATTATCTGAAGCGCGTATATCATTAAGATAATACGGCACGCCGCTTTCAACTTGAATTTGAGATTAGTAATTACAATCAAGGCAATCTATCTATCGAGCAATATTATTCTGGATTTCTTAATTTGTGGAGCGAATATTCTGGTATTATCTATTCTAAAGCACCAAAGGAGGCCTTAATCGGTCTTCAAGAGGTTCATGAAGATAGTAGGAGAGATCAATTTTTGATGAAATTACGACCAGAATTTGAGGTTGCCCGGGCTAGCTTATTGAATAGGAATCCAGTTCCTTCATTGGATGCATGCTTTGGTGAGTTATTGCGAGAAGAGCAAAGAATGGCTACGCAAGCTATCATAGGTGGTTCCAAAGAAACATATGATGTTGTGAATGTTGCTTATGCTGCTCAAGAAAGGTACCGAGGAAAAACGCCAACGCAATGTTACAATTGCAAGGAGTTTGGGCATATTGCCCACAGTTGTACTAAGAAGTTTTGCAATTATTGTAAGCAGAATGGACGTATCATCAAGGAATGCCCTACACGCCCACAAAATCGACATCAAGCCTTTCACGCAACCACTTCAGATTCTTCACTTACTACCACTAGCAATAATCACTCAACACTTACCCCAGAAATGGTACAACAAATGATTATCACTACTTTTTCTGCTCTTGGGCTTAAAAGTGAAGGTAAGCCTGTTCCTTCTTCTTGGTTTGTCGATTCTGGAGCCTCTAATCATATGACTGGTTCATCTGATTTTTTGCACAATCTACGAAAATATACTGGCTCTCAAAATATTCAGATTGCTAAGGGAAGTAATCTTCCGATTACATCCGTTGGTGATATTGGACCTTCTTTTCGTCATGTATTCGTTTATCCTGGATTGTCTACTAATCTCATCTCGGTTGGCCAAATTGTGGATAGTAACTGTGACGTACACTTCTCTCGTAATGGTTGTCTTGTGCATGATCAGATATCGGGGAAGGTGACCGCGAGGGGGCCTAAAGTTGGCAGATTGTTTCCGCTACAATTTACTGTTCCTAAAGAGTTCTCTTTAGCTTCTTTCGTTGTTGAAAATAAGGCTGAAAGTTGGCATAAACGGTTGGGCCATCCAAACAATGCAATTTTGTCAAACTAAATAAAGCGTGGTTTTCTTGGTAAAGATAAGTGTGCTCACCAAGTGCCTTTTGATTGTTCTACTTGCAAATTGGGTAAAAGTAAGATTTTACCATTTCCTACCCATGGAAGTCGTGCAAATAAATGTTTTGAGATAATACATTCTGATGTTTGGGGCATTACTCCTGTTATTTCACATGCGCAGTACAAATATTTTGTGACGTTTATCGATGATTATAGCCGTTTCACATGGATTTATTTTTTACATACCAAAGATAAGGTGTTCGCTATTTTTCAAACATTTTTGGCTTATGTTGAGACTCAATTTTCCGCTAGTATTAAGGTTCTGCGGTCTGATAATGGAGGTGAATACATGTCACGAGATTTTCAAGCCTTTTTAAAGCAAAAAGGTATCATCTCTCAACGATCATGTCCTTATAATCCTCAGCAGAACGGGATGGCTGAACGCAAGAATCGTCATTTGTTGGATACAATTCGAACTTTACTTTTGGAGTCTTCAGTTCCGCCTAAATTTTGGGTGGAAGCTTTATCCGTTGCAGTATATTTGATTAATCGACTACCTTCTCAACAACTGGAACTTGATTCTCCTTACTATCGCCTGTTTAGTGTACATCCCGATTATCACAGACTGCACATATTTGGATGTGTTTGTTTTGTTCACTTGCCGTCACACGAACGCCACAAACTTAATGCGCAATCAGTAAAGTGTGTCTTTATGGGTTATAGTCTTACCCAAAAAGGATATCTATGTTTTGACGTTGATGCTAATCGTATGCGTACTTCCAGAAATGTGATTTTCTTTGAGCACCAGTACTATTATCAGCAACATGTACCTTTTTCTGATGATGTTCACCTTCCAAGCTTTGATGACACTCCTTCAGTAATTGAGCGTTTTAAGCCAGGTCTTGTCTACCATCGACGACAGCCTCCCTCATCATAAATCCTTCCTGATCCTGTTCCAGTGTCTACTCCAACGGCAACTCGAAGATCTTTACGTACCGTTCGTCCTCCTGATAGGTATGGTTACTCAGCCGTTTTAGCAGATACTATAGTTCCTACTTGTTATTCTCAAGCAACAAAACAAGCATGTTGGATAAAGGCCATGCAAGAAGAACTTCAAGCTCTTCAAGAAAATCATACTTGGGATATTGTTTCTTGTCCTATTGATGTTAAGCCCATCAGTTGTAAATGGGTATATTCTATTAAGCTAAGATCTGATGGCTCACTTGATCGATACAAAGCGAGATTGGTGGCACTCGGTAATCGACAAGAGTATGGGGTGGATTATGATGAAACATTTGCTCCTGTAGCAAAAATGACAACGGTACGACTTGTTCTAGCTATTGCTGCCTCTAAGGGTTGGTCCTTAAAACAAATGGATGTTAAAAATGCTTTTCTGCATGGTGATCTTAAAGAAGAGATTTATATGACTCCTTCGCAAGAGTTATTTTCTACACCATCTTCTGATGTTTGTAAGCTTAAACGCTCATTGTATGGTTTGAAACAAGCACCTCGTGCTTGGTTTGAAAAATTTCGCAACACACTTCTGAAGTTCTCCTTTGCTCAGAGCCAGTATGATTCCTCATTGTTTCTTTGCAACACGGCCAAAGGAATCGTTTTACTTTTGATATATGTCGATGTACTATTGGCCGAGGTCTTTTCTTCCCTGTGAATTCTTCCATTCGTTTATGTGCATATAGTAATGCTGATTGGGCTGGCTGTTCTGACACTCGACGTTCAATTACTAGTTGGTGCATGTTTCTTGGTAACTCTCTTATTTCTTGGAAAAGTAAGAAACAAGATCGTGTGTCTAAGTCATCCACTGAGTCTGAATATCGGGCTATGTCCTCTGCCTGTTCTGAAATAGTTTAGATTCGAGGACTGTTGGGTGAACTTGGATTTCCGCAAATTGATCTTACTCCTCTACATGCCGATAACACCAGTGCAATACAAATTGCTGCTAATCCAGTATTTCATGAGCGTACCAAGCATATTGAAGTGGATTGTCACTCTATTCGAGATGCTTATGATAATCATGTTATTTCTCTACCACATATTACCACTGATCTTCAAACTGCAGACATTTTTATTAAGGCTCTCTCACGTCATCGACATCAGTTTCTTGTTGGCAAATTGATGCTTTCTGACCATCCACCATCAATTTGAGGGGGGACATCAAGGATAAATATAATATCTAGTTAGTGTGTTATAAATTGTAATTATTAGTATAGATCTTGTAATTATTAGTGTAGATATTTACTTGGCCACTACTCCAAGTCTTATACTTGGCCACTACTCCAAGTCTTATACTTGGCCTCTACTCCAAGTCTTATACTTGGTCATTACTCCAATACTTGTATATAAATAGCTCTACACTTGATGAAATGGATAATTCATTTAATTCAATCACACAAATTTTGTTATTTCTGAGGTTAAAAAAAATATTCTAGCCAACCCATAACAAAAAATTCATAGAGTTAATGAATCCTTCTAAAAATAGAAAAAAGTACATTGTATGAAATTCACACCAGTTTTAGCTTAAATAAATTTACCTGAATGATCAGTAAAATATAGAAATATATGAGATTGCGTTTAGTTTTTTTAGTCTAAATTTTAAAAAAGGACAGTAAAATCAGCCTAAAATTAATACTTGCTAGTACAACTTAATTTATATGAATTACTTTTTTAGCAAAAACCATAGCAAATTTCAAAAATTAATTACCGAAGGTACAAATCCAACCATTTTATTTTTATAATAACATTTAGAACTGAACCTACATACTCTCATCATAATATAGAAGAAATATAAAATGTAGTTCAAGTCATAATCAATGAGTGATAATGAAGTCTGGAAATTAATTGAGTTGCCAGAAGGTCCAAAACGAGTCGGCCGTAAACAGGTCTTTAAGACCAAGCGCGATTCAAATGGCAATATTGAAAGGTATAAATTCAGACTTATTGCTAAAGGTTACATTCAAAAGGATGTCATTAAATATAAAGAAACCTTTTCTCCAGTTTCTAAGAAGAATTCTTTGAGAATTTTTATGGCTTTGGTGGCTCGGTATGATTTGAAGCTTCACCAGATGGATGTAAAGACCGTCTTTCTGAATGGTGATTTAGAGAAAGAAGTGTATATGGATCAACCTGAAGGTTTTATGACCATAGAAAATAAAAAGTTGGTGTGTAAATTAAAGAAGTCAATATATGGGCTAAAACAAGCTTCCAAACAATGATAACTTAAGTATAATAGTACCATATTATTTTATGGTTTTGTAGAAAATATTGTTGATCGATGTATTTACATGAAGGTTAGTGGGAGCAAATTTATAATACTAGTCTTATATGTTGATGATATAATATTGTTGATCGATATATCTGCATGAAGATTAGGGGGAGCTAAGTTTTATAGATGCAAATAGTAAACTTAAACTAGACACTAGAGCTCTAATTGTTCACATAAAATGATAATCGTTTTTATACTCATGCAATAAGTGTGTCTTGCTTATGTCAAAGATATCTTCTTAAACAATTCAAGTTCAATATTTTAAGTATCTTTCTATTTCTATTTTGAGTGTATTTTATATTTAATACTTTGATACCTCAAGTTCTTGACATCTTAAAAGTTTATCTAAATCTTCTAAAAATTGTAAATATATTCAAATTTGATCAGTTCGCTGAAAATCTATTCTATTTTTGAAAATCCATTTATCCGAGGCAACATATATCGTAAGATCCTTGTACTTTTCATTTTTTCTTTACTTCGTCTCTAGACATTTTTGTTTTTTTATTTGGTCCACATACTTTTGATGAAAACAATGTTATAAAGTCCTTTTGATAAGGAAAGTGCGGAAGTGTGAGACCGAATAATTTTTTTTTGTAAGTACAATTAAGTAACTAAACAAAAAAAATTATAAAATTATTTTTCAAAATACAAGAACCAAGTGAAGAAACAAAAATATTGTGGGATGAAGTAAAAAAAAAAAGTAAAAAGATCTTAGAATATATTAAACCTTTATCCGAACCATGTGACATAGCAATTGACAAATTTTTTTGAATATTTTTAAAATATATATTTATTTCCACGTAAGTACAATTAAATTAATTTTAAAAAAGTAAATAGATTTTTAGCAAATTTATTAAATCAGAGTAAATTTACAATATATTTATAACATTTAACTGAATTTAAAGAAAAAATTGTAAAAATATGAATTTTCGGCACTAGATTAAAACCAAATAAAATCAATAGCATAAGGTGCACTTTTATGCTTTCCAATAAGGTATAGAATAATTCTAAATTGTAGGACTAAAATAACACTTAAATACAATTTATAATTTGTATGAACACAGTTTATACTTGAGGGGGACATGAATATATAGACCTACACGTAAACAAAAGCCAAATAAGCTATCTGTATTTCCCATAAATGCAATGCCGCTAATTCATGCTATATGGAGTCAGAAAGGAGTTGAATACATATTCTAGTTTCAAAATCAAAACTCTATTGAAACTCAATAAAACTTATTTTAGAACCACTAAATTGAATTTGATAGATTAAATGCAATCACATTTGATCAGATTATTTATATATAAATTATAATTTTAATGTAGGTACTATGTAAATCCATCAAAAATAAAGTACTATAAAAATCTATATAAATAATAAAAGAAGAAAAATTGTTTATAATTATTTTGACAATTTTAAACAATAGGGGCATACTTGCTCCATATCCTAACTGGTAGGGGCATATTTGCCCCTTTTCCCTCAAAGTTATTTATAAAATAAAACAATTTACACAATATGGTTGGTTAAGTATGGAAATTATAACAGTTATATTCAAGTTACAATTCAATTAAGTTATGAAATTTCTATTTTTAAACCGGACCAATCAAATAATTCCACGTAAATAATTTGCATCAGACCAAACACCTTTTAGATATATTCGTCTCAATTCACAAAATTGGCGGATCATATTGTTCAAATTTAATTTTTGCAATATACTACATTTAATAATATGGTCAATTTGTGAATATCTAAAAAATTGTTTAATCTTAATAAAAATAAAAATAAAAAGTAATTAATCAAAGATATTTGTTTAGCCTTGCGAGACTATCGAGTAGAATATCTTAATATTTGAACTCGATTCAGCCGTTTATTCAACTCGAATTCAAACTACATTTTGATTAATTATAACGAATAATTTTAAATATATTTTCTTGGAATAATTCACAACTCGTCTCGATTCAATTACCCATCTAGTTATGAAATTAATTGTCTTGGTTTTATTAATTAATTTCCAGCTAATTATATACAAAGAAAAGAATTAGAACAAGTCATCTACTAAAAAGCATTGCTTGTCCTAATTGAAATCTGTAACCTTCACACGTTTATTTAACAAAGCATACACTTAAGAAAAACAATTCAAATTGCCATTTGACAGCTACTTTTGAGCACTAAACACAAGCATGCAAGAAAAGAAGTGATTAATTTAATAAAATTCTGATTTTAGTCACACTGCAGAGATATGCACAAACCCTAAAAATCTAACCCTTTACTACAATTTATATCTTTATATAGACAAATTAACCCATAAAAGGAAATAACAATCACAACTTAAATCTCTATCCCATTTTTCTATAATTTCACATGAAATTACCAATTTCAGACTGATAAATTGGGTGCTGTTTTTCCACTAATAAGCCACGATATATATGATCTTACACCCTAATCTATCACCTTACAAGTGTAAATAAAACCCTAAAGATCCTTTACACGTGCAGTGTATAAACTGTTCTTCCATTAATGCAATTTCAGAAGAATTACTTTTCCAATGTGATTTATTTAACACACACTTCAAATTTATAGGTGCACAGATTATTAATTATACGTACGTAGAATAAATAAATAAGTATACCATTTTTCTTTTGTTCTATTTCCTCTTCATTCTAAAAGTGCCCATTAGATATAGAACTAATGGGGCATTTTTGTGAAGTTTTGCATGGGCTGAAACCAGTGATGCTAATGATTTTGGTGCAATTTATATATACTGGAATGAATATATTTTATAAATTTGCGGCAAATGATGGAATGAATATGAGAGTTTTTGTTGCTTATCGATGGATTTTCTCTGCTGCTTTTACTGCCCCTCTTGCTCTCATCGTTGAAAGGTTTGTCTCTTAATTTTTTTTATTTTTTTGAGAAGGTTTCTTATTTGTTTTGGGTATTCAATTTGCATGGTGGTTAAACTTTGTTTTATTTCAACCAATTGTATGTCAAATGGTATAAGTATAAGTGTTGGATAATAAACTGTTAATATCGTGGGTTGAAATCCTCCCATAAACACTCCCCACTTCTACTTGTTCAAAAAAAAACCTTTGTTTTATTTCATTCTGATTATGAGATTTTAAAATGTTTTAATTTTGACACTAAAACATTAAAATTACTCCTTCGATTTGTTTTTTAGTGACTTAAGATCAAAATGAATAGAATACTAAAAAAAAATTGTTTTACGCAAGTGATAAGTAAATATTTTCACGTTATAGAATATTAATTTTTTTTCTATACACAAAGATAAAATCAAATTTAGTGATAGTAAATACTCATTGTTGATAACATAAATTCAATTTGATTTGAAAATTACTAACTTTCTGTTGCTTGTATTTTTAATATGTAATATTTATATTGAATCAAATTAAAAAAGAAGTTGATTAAAATTAAAATTTAGTGACTGCAAAAATTAAGCACTACTTTTTGTCACTTGAAAGAAAAAGGTAAATAGTACTATAACAATGAAATTAAACAAGTTTGATTTCTTTTGAATATGTAGGAAGAAGCGGCCAAAACTTACATGGATGATAGTCTGTCAATCATTTTTAAGTGGTTTATTTGGGTAAGATTTACGTTTTTATGCAAAAATGGTATTTAATAATTATCTCCTTATGTTACCTAGCTTTATTTCTTACTTTTCAAATTGATTAATAATACTAATAATGAGCTCTTATAGAAAATTAAATTTTTGGGTGTGAACAATTAGGGCAACTTTGGCGCAGAACTTGTACGCAGAGAGTTTGGTTTTGACATCTGCAACATTTGCTGCTGCTATATCAAACCTTGGTCCAGCAATAACATTAATCTTGGCAGCCTGTTTTGGGTAAATTTTCTTCTCTTTTTGATAATGATTTAAAAGAAAAAATTTGCTTCTATTTTAATTAATTTTATAGCATATTATTTCAGTTTAATATCTACATCTTAATTTAATTTGTATATTTCGGTACATAAATTTATTTTCACAATGAATTACTTAATTTTTTGTTCGATTCGATTAAATTAAGATGGACGTGGCAAACTTTTGTAACATATTTTTAGCATATTGAAAAATATGTTACCGCATTAGTTGTTTCTTTTAAATAATTGGGGAGGGTTGTTGATGCTTTTAACTAATTTATTTTTTGAGAAGTGATGCTTTTTCCTTTTTAATGTAGCTTTTAGCATGTCAATTGATGTAAATATTTTAAAAATATATTTTAATTGGTTTTCCAAATCAGTTAATATAATTGAAAACCATTCATTTACTTTTGCTTGAAATAAAAACTAAACATAAATACCAAAAAGATAATTATTTACTGATAAATTGATTTTATATATTTATACTTATATTCAAATTTAAAAATTTATTTTAACAGTTCTGTCTATCAATTTTATTAAATGTGATAATTATATTCAAACGGTTTATAAAAAAGATGACTAATCTAATTAATACATATAATATTATTTAGTCCCTTATCTTGTTTTTATAATTAATTAGTTCATAAATACTCATAATTTTCTTAATGAAATATCAATCTATAAAAAAAATTATACATTATTATTAAAAGAAAAAAATTATTATAAAAAAAATTATAAAAAATTTTCAACTACGAATTACTTTATCATACAAATAACTTGAAATATCAAATTGTGTTTTATTTATATTTTTTAATTTGCTTATTGAATATAATTGTCATTTCTTATAACACTACGTGTCATACTAGTAAAATTAATTTTCAAGAATATTTTACTAATTTAATTATAGTTGATATATAATTTTTTTAAAATTTAAAGTATTAATAAAATTTAAGTTGTTTGTTGAATAGAATTGCTATGACTAATGTTTCAAATAATTTATGATATATGCAGGTTAGAAAAGTTGAGATTAAGGACAATATTAGGGAAAGCAAAGGTAATAGGAACATTAATTGGAATAAGTGGTGCAATGGTTTTCACTTTCTACAAAGGCATAGAAATCAAAATTTGGTCAACAAATCTTCACTTTCTGAAACACAGTACCCATCAGATTCAAAGTAGTAAGAACCAAATTATGGGTTCTTGCATGGCATTGGCCAGTTGTTTCTGTTTTGCACTATGGTTGATAATTCAAGTGAGTATTATTTTAGTATCATATTTATGTTATTTTGGTCATTTTAGTCCATATATATCATGTTTACTGGCTAAAAAGGTTATTTTTTTTAGAAATTTTAAAGTATACAAATCTATCTATTAAATTTCGCTATAGATTCATCTAATCTTTTTCAATAAGTTCACTTTTTAAAATTCAAAAATTTAACTCTTAATAAAAAAATGAATGTTTGAATGGCAGAGTAAGCTGAGCAAAGTATACCCATGTCATTACTCAAATGCAGCATTGATGTCTGTAATGGGATCAATTCAATGTGTTATTTTTTCTCTTTGCTTAGAGAGAAATTGGAGCCAGTGGAAATTGGGATGGGATCTCCGCCTACTTGCTGTCGCTTATTCGGTAACACAATTTATACATTTTAAATTGCTTCATAATTAACAGTAAAACCTATCCTCAAATTTTCTCTTCTTTTTTTCATTTTGGATTTTTATACTTTCCAAAAAAAATTATGAAATTCTTTTGTTAACAAAAATGTGAAAGTGTAGTGCTTAGAAAACAAATAAAACTGTTTTTAATAATATAAAGACCAAATAAAGACTTCATAAACCTCTACAGAGACCAAATAAAAAAACAAAACAATTTAGAGACGAAGTAAAAGCAAGTTACAAAAGTTGACTTACGAGTAAAGTCGGAATTTGTAGGGAGAGCATTGATTACTTTTTTTATGTAGTAAAGGATCATAAACATATAAATTTGATTTGATATGTTTAGACAATAAATTTAGAGAAAATTACTCTAGGCCTCTTCACGTATTTTATAATTTACAGTTTGTTAATTTTTGTTTGAAAATTAAATGATTTGGTATCGCAGTTTAATTTTTTTTCTAGTGGAAAAAAGTTTAATTTATAAAATTGAGTATAATTGAAAGTCAAAACTACAAATTTGGATGAAATTGATAATTTGAAAAGGTCATATTATAATTAAAAAGAAGATTAAAAATGGGTATTTTTTAAGACATTTTACCCGAAAAGCTAGGTTTGATTTATATGAATTAGATCCACAAATTTAAGGACCAAAATGACCCTTTATTCTTTTACTATCATGCATGTTTATTATTTAAATATTTTGAATTGGATTTTATAGGGGATTGTGACATCTGGAGTGGCTGTGATATTGATAGCGTGGTGTGTATGGATGAGAGGGCCAGTGTTTGTTGCTAGTTTTAATCCTCTCTCCCTACTTCTTGTTGCCATTTCAGCTTCTTTGATGCTACAAGAACCCCTTCACCTTGGCAGGTATTATTAACTCCTCATGCACATAATTCCTTTTACAATGACATAAAAATATTAATTGTGTAAATTAATTACCGACGAAATAAAAAATTATAAAAGTAAATTCCGAAAATGGATATAATATTGAGTTTTGATATCATTGTCCAGTTTGTAAAAGTGACGGAGCAGGATGTCTTAATTATATTTTTTAAAATTCATAAAAAAAAGTCAACAAGTCGATCAAAATTGTGAATATAAAAAAAATATTTGCCTATATTTTTTCATGGTAATTGCAATATATGTTATATGATAATAATTAATTATTGATTTTTGGCAAGGAACAGCATAATAGGAGGAGGGCTGATAGTGTGGGGTTTATACATGCTGCTTTGGGCTCAATGCAAAGAGATGAAGGAAAACAATAAACTAGTGCCAGCTGAAAGTTGCCTAACAAATGAACTCGTTCACATTGTTTCTGATGCTCATCCAAAGGACCAACTACCTGTCATTAACCAATAGTTTTTATCATGTAACCAATAAAAATCACAAAATATTAATTATTTAATTCCAAAACAATATTTATTTGATGTATTTTAATAAAATTAAATTAGAGTTTTTTAATTAGTTAAATTGTAATTTCAAACAAACACATCAAAGAAAAAACAACATTGTTTTAGTTTTCAAGGGTTTTGATAATTTATTGGACTATTGAGATCACTGTATAAGAATAAACAAAACTTGTGATCGCTTTGAATACTACACTAATTATTCGAATGGAGCTTTCTTGAATTGGTTCTGGCTAAAATGGGTTTTCCTACGCACTTCACTCGCCTCATTATGTCTTGCATATCATCGGTGTCTTTCACTTTTTTGATTAATGGAGTGCCAGGAGGCTTTTTACTACCACAGCGAGGCCTTAGACAAGGTGATCCGCTATCGCCCTACCTCTTTTTACTATGCTCTGAAGGCTTCTCCGCCCTTCTAAGACATGCTGTCCGTAATCAGCTAATCTCTGGGGGTAGAACTTGCAGAGGCGGACCCCGTATCCATCATCTTCTTTTTTGCTGACGATAGTGTCGTCTTGATCAAAGCTACGGTTAAAGAGGGACGGGCCTTGTTGGACATTATTTCTGCTTATGAAAACGCTTCCGGGCAGGTTGTGAATATTGAAAAATCTGAGCTATATTTCAGCTCGGGCGTTCATCCTGAGAATAGAAATGCAATAAAAAAACTTGCTGGGTTACAAAGTGGTGGAGTCTTTTGCAAAATATTTGGGTATGCCGACCCTCATTGGCCGCTCTAAGAAACCCATTTTCTTATTTCTTAAGGATCGTTTGCAGAAAAGGATAATGGGATGGAAGGAGAGATATCTTTCTAAAGCCGGACGCGAAGTGCTAATCAAGTCAACAGCTCAATCGATACCGACTTATATCATGAGTTGTTTCTCTCTTCCTATCGGTTTTTATAACGAAATGCGAGGGATTATATCCAAGTTCTTTTGGAGCGGGACGGACGACAAGAAGAAAATCTCTTGGGTCAGCTGGAGTACAATTTGCAAATCAAAGAAGGAAGGGGGCTTAGGTTTCCGGAATTTACGTGCTTTCAATCTTGCGATGTTAGCAAAACAAGCTTGGAAACTCATTCAAAATCCCAACTCTCTTTGTGCTAGAGTTTTCAAGGCGAAGTATTTTCCGAATGAAGAGTTTATGAGGGCTGGGATCCGTAGGGGTTCGAGCTACGTTTGGCAGAGCATTGTTGAAGGAAAACGGGTTTTGGAGTTGGGAGTTGCGTGGAGAGTGGGTAACGGTGATTCTGTCAGTGTGCTGAGGGACAACTGGATATCTTCTACTAATTTTATGAAGCTTGTAGGCTACCAGAACATACCTGATGATTGTAGAATGAGTTGGTTTCTGGATGGTACCGGGGTTTGGAATGTTGAGAAGTTGAATACTTGCTTTCTACCAAATGACGTGGTTAATATTCTGAAGATCCCAATTAGCAGAAATCTCCCCCCATATAAACTGTTTTGGTCTCCCAATCGAAATGGTTTCTATTCAGTCAAGTCGGGTTACTATCAAGCTCTGAAACTCTTAGACAAAAATCAAGCTTCTAGCTCGTCTTGTAACTCAGGCAATGATCTTTTGTCTAAGATATGGAAGTGCTCGGTTCAACCTAAGGTTCGTCATTTTTTATGGCGCATTCTCCATGAGTCCCTGCCTTGCAACTCCAAATTAGCGATTAGACAACCTGAAATTTCCAGCGCTTGTGCAAGATGTGGTTTGTTTGAAGAAACTCAGATTCATGCGTTGAAAGACTGCGACGCGGTCCGAGGTCTATGGCTCGTATCTCCACCGAACGTACGAGTTGATTGCTTCCCTTGTAGAAATATGACGGAATGGCTTACCCAGATTTTTAGTGTTCTGAATGACGACGACCTGCCAGTGTTCATTCAGAGTTTGTGGACTATATGGCTGGATCGAAACAACATGGTGTTTGGGAATTATAGACAGCCAGCTGAGTCGCTGTTCAGGTATGTGTTGCCCATGCAGAAGGACTGTTCAGCTTCTTATAGAATGTGAAAAGCTCTTAAACCTGCTATTGACGTGAAGTGGTACCCCCCGCCTACTAACTCTATCAAGATGAATACAGATGCAGCAATATCCAGCAGAAATAACCTGTCAGTAGCTAGTGCTGTCTGTAGGAATTCTTCAGGAGGCATTATAAGGTGGAGTGTTCAGGTTTTGCATGGAATAACAGACGTGGAAACTGCTGAAGCGAGGGCAGTCCTTATGGGTATTCAGATGGTTGGCGACATCCCAGGGGATAGCTTGTTTTGTGAATCGGACGCAGCTTTGGTCATCAACAGATTCCACAATCCTTCGGGTGCTATCGATCCAGTTCAACTTATTATCGATGATTGCATTGCCCTTATGGCGATTCGCAGGGTGCATTTCCAGCATGTACGCCGTCAATGTAATCAGGTTACTCATGCTTTAGCTAAGTGGGACATTTTCATAGGAAAAGATTATAGATCTGACGGTGATGTTCCTTTCCCGGTCAGCGAACTTGTTAATTGTTCTGTTTGATTAATAAAGTTCAATCTTTCCTCTCAAAAAAAAAAGAATAAACAAAACTACATTAGTAGATTTTATGATTCAGTGGCAATATATTATTCAAAAAAGTACATACAAGAGATTATGAAAGATCTTCTAGATGATTATTTAGGAGATTTGAAAAAGTAAAAGTAGAAGAATTTTTAAGAACAAAGACTCAGATAAAGATGCTTTAATCTACAACTGCTTCTCTAAGGCGGTTTAACTGTATACGAATTGTAATAGAAATTTTTTTATTTTGATTTTTTTTTAAATTCTTTCTGTATGTTATTTTCAGACTCCTGATGTTTTCTTTGCATAGGTCGTAATCTTTAGTGTTCATCTTGTATGTCGCTTCTTGTGCGAAAGCTTAAGAACTAAGGTTCAGGTATTTTGACACTTCTAATGGCTTTTAATATACAAATTATTCATAAAAATATAAACAAAACTCGAATTCTGTCCCTGGGTTTGATTTTGAGATGTGAATAGATTTTGAAAAGATTTAATGGAACACCACCTTTTATTTTAGGCAAATTATACTCTACCCACAATTTTAATGTCCTTATTAAATGTACAACGATTTTGACTCTTACCAGATTAATAAATTATCTTTTAAATTTTTATCAGATATATCCCGGCTCATTTAGAACTGATGTGGTGTGAGATTGTACACGGCACGTAGGATAAATATTGTATATGTAAACGAATGCTATTGTTTTACATCAACCCAAAATGATATTTGATAAAAATCGAAAAGATGGTGGACCAAAATAGCAAGAATTAATGATATTGACAAAAATACTAAAATTATGAATAAATAGATTTTATTTTACCTTTATTTTATTATAATAATAAAATATTAACTTTTACCTTTATATAGATTTTTGGTAATTTCTGAATCTTTGATAGATTTTATATTTTCGCATTTACTTGAAAGATCAACTCCCTCTTAAATTATTTAACATAATGTTTTTTTTTATTTCACTATACTTTTATCTTTTTACTTTAACAAGTTAATAAGTATATTCTGTTAAATCGGGTTATTATCAAGCGTGCAAAGTTGTCGATAAAAGCTCAGCGTCTTCATATCGAATAATACAGGCAATGGTTTGTGGTCAAGAATCTTGCGATGTTCTGTTCAACAAAAGGTCCGCCACTTTTTATGGAGGATTATTCATGAGACTCGCCCATGCAACGCCTAGCTCGCACGTAGGATCCCTGACATCTCCAAGCTGTGCCCGAGATGCGGAAGTGAAGATGAATCCTAAATGCACAGGTTAAAGGACTGTGAGGTTGTTCAAGGACTTTGGCTGTTGTCTCCTTTGAACTTGCGCGTCGACAGTTTCCATTGCAACAATTTGATGAAGTGGCTATCTCGGATTTTCAGCCTTTTCAAGGAAGCCGAGCTACAAACCTTCTTTTTGACTCTCTAGACAATATGGACTGACCGCAACAATCTCATTTTTGGTAATAGTGGGCAAGCACATGGGCTTCTTCTTAGAGGAGTCACCCCCATGTAGGAAGACTGTTCAGCCTATGTGTGAGTACGCACAGTCAATTACGAAGGGAACTAGGGATCTTTCTCAAACGCATATCGAGACCCGATTGAGTCGATTAGACTTTGAAACGTAAACGAGGACGTTCAAAAAGTTAAACCAGGTATTCAACGCCGAGCTGAGTTTGTATTTGTATTTGTTTAAGTCTATAAGATATAAGATATGAGTAAAGTTAGAGATCGATGTTGAGGCATGTTTTGACGTTTGATTCATAATTAGATCCGAGGAGTACTCGATTGCCAAGTCAGACATTAGGGTGTTTGACTAGTGGACTACCAGGAGCATACATGTTGGGAGCGGGGTTATGTGAGTTTACTTTGTGGTTTTTACTTTTAAATATTTATATCTAAACATTTTAAAATAACAAATCGCACTAGTGTAAATGAACCATTAAAGATCCAGTGCAACAAACTTCCTATTGGTTGTCAATAGGACTGTGTAATCACCAGTAATACGATAGATACGAGACTGTGTCCGATATAGAGGTCAATTAATGTCATTGGGCGTTGGAAGTGTTAGCGACCCTGACTTAACAGTCTGATATGGCTGAACGGTTGCGGTCACAGGTAACACTGTGATGGCAGTTTCACGGCTACAGTCCAGACACCGGGTTAGACGGCAGTGATTCAGCTTACGGTCTAAGGCCCATGTTGTGTAGGTTGAAACCCATACAATTGTGTACCTTGTAGGGTTTCATCTGGATCAAGTAGTTTGTAATATTTTATATATAAGAATGTTTTATATATATGCGATTTGAATATTCAATTATAAATGTGTAGACTCGCTCATAAATATTTATATTTCTCACCTCTCTAATGTTCACTTTTCAGGTTATCAAGTACGAGATTAGACTTCCACAATAATTTCGGAAGTCGTTGTCTGTATCTGTAGAGCTGCAAGTAGTTGGGTACCGGGAAATCTGTCTTTCTGTTTACAGTAGATCAAACTATTTTGACAAGTTCTGATTTGAACTACTGTATATGATATATGTTTTAAAAGCTGCGTATTTTCTAAAATGCTTTGGCCAGTTGTTTGAAAGATACACTGATTTTATATTTTAGCATTATATTGGAAACAGAACAGGTATGTCATAAAAGATTGATGTTTGCGCTCTGGTATCCTGAAATACAATTATGATTTTGTGACCGCGTTTTAATAAAGGTTTTAAAGTGTTTCTACAACGAGGTTGCGAACCTTTTTATGTTTGAAATGCGAAAAAATTTGTAAAGATTTTTAGGCTTGTTACGGGTTTTGGAGTTATTACTGTCATTTCCTAGCGTCGGTCTCGGCTCGAGTTCGGGGTGAAAATCGGGTTGTGACACTGCCGTTTGCAAAGAAAATATGAAAATTTTCTGTAAATATTAGTAATCAGTTTATCATAAAAATAATGTATGATATTGAATAATGTAATTTTTCGGATAAATAATTATATTTATTTTAGCAATTATATTACTTATCTTTTTAATTTGCTGATTGGATATAATTTTTTTCAAATTGTAATATTGGACCAAACTGTCACAATTTTTTATAGAATATATTTTCATTTCATCATAGTTATTGACATAATAATTAATTTTGTTTAAAATATAAAAATATTATTTATATATTTGTCCATCTTATTACTAAATATTATTGAGTCCGCCACTTATTAATGGATATTTAAGGTATCCATGTTAATTATTGTATCTACATTAGTACATTTACATTAACTACCGTTACTTCTTTGTTTCTCTTCTTTCAACTCTCATTCTTGTCAATTCAGAAATTAATTGAGTGTAGCACATTGAAATGAGGCATTTATGTGAAGTTTTAGAGGGTTTGAAGGCAGCGATTTTAATGTGCTTAATTCAATTTCTATACACAGGAATGAATATAATTTACAAATTTGTTGCCAATGATGGAATGAATATGAGAATTCTTACGGTTTATCGCTGGATTTTATCCACAATTTTTACTGCCTCTCTTGCTTTCATCTTTGAAAGGTTTGTTGTTAAGCTTATACTATGATATGTGGATTCCAGGATTTTGTTTTTTTAATTTAGTGAAATAATATACGAGATTCGAGGACATAACTAAATATAAGATAATATAAATTTGTCGTTTTCATCTATAAAAAATAAATGTCGTAGTTTATTGGTATGGCAGTTACTTATTGCCGCATATAGAATTTTTTTGTTATTTATTGTCATAAATTAAAATTTGATCGTTCATTCTGATATTTTTATTCACTATAAAAATTAAAAGTGATCCCAAAAAAATAGAAGGTAATACAAATTTGTCGTTTTTAAATCTATAAAGAATATATGTCCTTATTTATTAATATGTCAGTTATTTATTATCGTATTCAATTTTGTCGTTATTTAATGTCAAACATTGAATTTTTTTCATCCATTAAAATAAATATATAAAATATTAAATTAATATGCTTTTAATTGATTCAAATAATTTTTTTTGAGAATGTTTTACTTTAATTATTTAAGTCAAAGATAAGTTTTATCATATTTTAATCTGTAAAGAATATACGCCATTACTTAAATATTGTCGTATATTAAAATTTGGTCACGCGTCAAAATTATTTTTAAAAAATATATTTTTGAGTAGTTTTCCATTAAAAGAAACATATTAAAAAATTACATTAATATAAAGTATGTTTTAAAGTGATTCTATTTTGCTTTTTTTTTTTGACTTGATAAATTTCTCCACAGGAAGACAAGGCCAAAATTGACAAAGATGATAATGTGGCAAGCGTTTTTAAGTGGGTTATTTGGGTAAGATTTTGTTGCACTTTATGCATAAATGGAGCTTGATTTTGTATTTATTTTTTCTAACATTTGTCAATTACTTTTGCATTAGAGAATCTGTATTACTAAAAAAAAGCTTTTTGACTTCTAACTCTTTAAAATGGTTGATTTATTAGGGCATCTTTGGCACAAAACCTATACGCGCAAAGCTTGATCCTCACGTCTGCCACACTTACTGTGGCCATGATGAACCTTGTTCCTGCTGCAACATTAATGTTGGCTGTCTGTTTTGGGTAAATATTTTACTTTCATGATTTACAAAGTAAAACAAAAGAAAAAAAGTATTAGACCAGGTTAAGAACCGGACTGAACCGACCGGTTCAACCAGTTGATCAACTGAAATTATAGGGCGGTTTGGTCAACCATTTTGAACCAAAAAGCCATGTGAACCAGTTCGATTTGTAAAGACTTAAGTAGCAATATGTCCCTTCAGATTATACGTAATGTGCAATTAACTTTGTGGGTCAGTTATAAAGTTAGTGGTTATAGCCAATTAACTCCATTTTAGCACATAGTTTACAAATTGAGGGGGTAAATTACCAATTGAAGAGGTAAATTGCAACAATAGGGTTAATTAACCATAATCACCAATTTTATGATTGATTCGCGCATAAAGTTAATTTATGCGCTAATTGCTTATTGCTTACAAATTGAGCGAGAAAATTACTACTTTTTTTTTTAGAATGAAAATTACTACTTAAATCTTGTAAAAACCGACCATCTTTTCACAAAGCCGATTATAATTTTTTTTAACTTAGCTGAAATATAAGGTGTAATTTTATTTTAGTATTGGTTTAAAATAATCATATATATAATATTTATATAAACTAAAAATTACATATTGTCATGTAAATTATAAATAGGGTTAATGTCAAAAAAAATCACGAACTTTACACGTTTTCTCATTTTAGTCACGCATTTTAAATTTTTTCATTTTCATGCACGAACTATCACTTTTTCTCAAATTCATGTACGGTCCTGAGTTGGCACTCAAATTCATTGGTGTAAAATAACCTCCACCTTAGCAAATTACACCAATAGAGCCGTGATATCTTACCACCGTGCATGAATTTGAGAAGTGATAGTTCGTGCATGAAAATGAAAAAATTTAAACTGCGTGATTAAAATGAGAAAATGTATAAAATTGTTGAATTTTTATGACATTAACGCTTATAAATATGTCTATTTTCTTGAAACTGTTAAACGAGTGATTAAACCGCTTGAAGTAGTTGAATATGTAATTAAGCCGGCAGATCCATTAATCAATGGTCACACTGGTTCTACTTCAGCTTTAAAACACTTTTTAGCATAATTTTTAAAACACTAATATGCCTAAGAGCATCTCCAATGGGATGCTACTTTTTATGCTAAATTTAGCATGAAAAAGTGTTAAAATGCTATAGATAGCATAACATTTCAAATTTTACTCCAATGCACAAAATTAAAAAAAATGTTTTAATTATTTATTAAGATAATTATCTCTTAATTTTATTAATTGCTAATTATTTAATAATTATTTAATTAAATATTTTAAACTAAAATTTATGTAATATTTTTTTTAATTTAATATGAGTTTTTCAAAAGATATAATTAAAAGAATCGATGAATTATATAAAAATAAATTATTTAATTTTTTTATTATATTGATGTATGGTCTACTATTAAAAAATCAAATCGATGTTGTAAAATTAAATAGAAGCACAAAATTTAAAATGAAAAAAGTAAAATAAAAAAAATAGATTAAAATAATAAATGCAAAAAATGATCGTGGTAAAATTGTAATTAATAGTGAATTGCTATTGGTTGTTGAATTTTAGCATATGCTATAGTCTGTGCTAAATTTAGCACGTGATATAGCATATGCTAAATTTAGCACAAACTATAGCACTGCATTGGAGATGCATTTTAAGATTAAATGCTAAATTATGGCATTAACACTTCATTTTAGCATTGCATTGGAGATGCTCTAATGATCTAAAAAAAATGAAACTTTTGTTAGTATTTTTTATCAGTTATTGTCTGATTTGAAATTTTTCTTTTAACATGTTCAACTAAATTAAGGGACAATTAATAAAAAAAGCTTCATCCTTATAAACAATGAACAGATTATATTTTACAGTAATTAATTTTGGTACAAAAGAGACCTAAATCTTTCAAAAGGTTCTAAAACAAACACTCCATCCTTATTGGTGTTAAAAAAAACAAAGAAGATTGATAAATTGTCTCTGAATTTATAAACTGGATTACTAACACCGACCCTTTTTACTACGCACCGCCCCCACACATTATCTTTTTTCCTTTTTTTTTAATTTTAAAACTCATATTCAAATCTTCTCAACCCGCATTTAAACTCGAAGAACGGATAACGAAAATCTCGTTTAATTTTGTTTAATTTCAAAAATTTATTTCAAATTAATTTCGTTTAATTTGAAAAGTGTTTTTTGTTTAATTTCAGGAAAAAAATTGTTTAATTTTAAAAACAAAATTGTTTAATTTCAAAAATGTTTTTCATTTAATTTCCAAATTTTTTCGTTTAATGTCAAAATTTCGTTTAATTGTCAAAAATATTTTTTGTTTATATTTCAAAAAAAAAATCGATAAATAATTTTTTAAAAAATAAATTATGGGGACATCTCCCCCTCTGGAAAGATGTAAACTGAGAACATCTCCTTCTCTAGAGAGATGTAAAATGAAAACATTCCCAAAAAAGGGCAAAACGATAAAAAAAAAGGCGGTGTTTAGTAATTAGAGACGGTATTTATTAAAACCTATTTATAAAGTAGACTAAAAATTAATTTTATTGTTTTTTTATAAAGCAACCCATTATTTTAACACCGTTAAGTACATAGAATTTGTTTTAGACTTTTTGAAACGTTAAAGTTTGTTTTACATCAAAATTTACCATAACATTTAACTTGTGATCCATTTTCAAAATGATTAGCATATTTTAAATTGCTTTCCTTTAAATTAATTAAAACTGATTTTGTTTCACAATGAATATATAGTTGTCTTTTTGTGTATTTTTTTTCTTTATTCAAATGACTTCCATGCGAACAAAAAATATTCAATTAGAAGGACAACTATAATTGAGATAAATTTTATAAATTATAATATAATTGATAAACGTAAAAGTTTGACTATAATTTATAAAAAGCGGATTTTTTTTGAATCTTTTAAGTAATTAGGCCGATATATATATTTGATTTTTTATATGTAAAACAATAAGTGAAATAGTTTACAAATTTTCCAATAATGTGCAGGATGGAGAAATTGAGAATAAGGACAGGAATAGGAAAGGCAAAGGTGTTGGGAACATTATTAGGAATTGGTGGGGCGATGGTTTTGGTGTTCTACAAAGGTGTTGAGATCAAAATATTGTCAACAAATCTTCATCTTTTGAAACATCATCAACCTCATCCTCATATCCATAACACTACTAACCATCATTTTCTGGGCTATCTCATAGCATTCAGCGTTTGTATCACCATTGCTCTCTGGTTGATTGTCCAGGTCAGACGTTCATCTCATTTAATTTGTTTCCACTATTGGGTCAATAGAATTGGAAATTATATAATTCTGTCTTAACTTTTTTATCTGTTTATTTAGGGCATCTCCAACAATTCACCAAAATATTATTTTCGTGTGAAATTTCTCTCCAACAACACACTAAAATAGTATTACTGTAAAATGATGTGCAAGTATTGTTGGAGATGAAAAATAGTATCATGCCATGTCACTTTATTGATTTTTTTTTATGAATCAAAATTATATTAAGCCACAAAAAATGGTAAAATTAAACAAATTAAACTTTCACACAAGAAGTGACTCACCCTAAAGGACTCACTAAAGGCTACGACTTTGAAAGAGGGCAAAATAAATCACAAATCTGGAAATAAAATACAATCTGAATTTCTGAAAAAATTCAAACTAGAATAAGAAAGGTCCTATTACAACTTTTAAAAATAAAAGGTCATATTACAACTTTAGTTTATTAGAAATATTAGTATTAATGGTAAAATTTTATTTTGAGTGTAGACAAAGATGAGCAAGATATACCCATATCCTTATTCAAGCGCTGCATTGATGTCAATGATGGGATCAATTCAGTGTGCTACTTTATCCCTATGCATTGATAGAAATTGGAGTCAATGGAAGCTGGGCTGGAATATCAGGCTTCTTGCTGTTACTTATTCGGTAAAATTCCTTAATCCCATTTAATTATATGAGCTCTGCAATTGGCACTGGCATGCACATTAAAATAACAAATCGGTTACCCAAAGAAATATCGATGGTTATACTGACTCATTGCCTATGGTCGGATCTTCGGCAATTGACAATGGATTGCTGAAGAGTTGGCCGGCGACGATTAACGATGGATTACCAACGTTTTATAGTCCGTCGGTAATCTGTTGGTCATACATTATTGGCCAATGTATACATCGTAATTGTTACTAGTAACATATATTACAAATATTTATTATTTAGAGGGCGTTTAGTTTAATGTTAGGTAGGTTATAAATAGGAAAGTGAATGAGAAGAAATGAGAATGTACTTTTTTAGTTTAATAAATTAGTTTACGAGCCAATGTTCTTATAGCATAGTGGTAATAGCCACAGGCATCATGGTAAGAGGTTTCGTGTTCGAAACTCACTCTCCCCTCCCTAATTATAAAAAAGAAAACTTAGTTTAGGAATGAGAATGAGTAGAAATGCGTAAAATATAATCATATTTAGTTCAGTTTGATATTATAAGAAATTGGTTTTATTGTTCAATTCGGTGTAATTTTGTAGTTGAATTTTTATAAACCGAACCAAAATAATCGAACAAAATATCCAACCAAATCGATGTGTCTGATTCTGTATGCAAAAATTAAGTCTTAAAAGTTTTGGTTCGGTTCGTTATTGAACAAAACAGAAAATTTTAGGTCGGTTCGTTTCGGTTCTTAAAAAAATAGAAAATTTCAATTTAATTTAGTTTAGTTTGATATTAAAAATATTAATTTAAGGTTTGGTTCGATTTTGCAGATATTTTTTCCAATAAAGTTATAATATAAACAGACCTAAAGTAATCGAACCCAACAAAATAATTTTTTGGTTCAATCCGGTTTTGAAAATTAAGTTTGAGCCAATTTGTCAGTCTAGTTCGATTTTAAAAAAAAATAGATCCTTCATTTGTTATTTTTTTTTTTTTGTAAAAATAATTTTTCTATTGGGTTCAGTTCAGCTTGACCGAAGTACACTATTATAAAAAATCAATTTTAGTTTTTCATAATTTTTTATTAATATTTAATATTAAATAAATCCTATTAAAAGTTTTAAAAATTTAATTTTTACTAGTTATTTTTTGAAAATAAAGGTTTTAAAATAATTTTTTAATAGTTATATATTATTTATTTATTAGAATACATAGTTAAATTTTAATTTGATATTTTACCAGAAAAAATAAATTTAATTTGATATTTTAAAAATGAAAAGTCTATTTCTATAAGTAAAAAAAATTGAGAGATTTCTATTGAAAAGATAATAACATTTCTATTTCTAAATTTTTTTTGATAAAATAAACACTAATACAAAGTATTATCAATTACAATTCTAATTCTTTTTTGTTTTTACATTGAGTTAAGTTTATATAAAATCACATCTTTACTTGTTTTTTTATTTTAATCACTTTCTTTAAAAAGTGTCATATAAATTTATCATTTTTTATTTTTTTTTACAAATTTATTCCGATGAGAAAACTCGGTGTTTAATGCTCTAATTAAAACAAAAAATACCTTCATTTTTTTTTGTCGATTCCGGTTGTTGAGTTAATAAAGATACATCGAATTTTCACATCGGTTATAAATTTGTAAATGAATAAAAGGTGATGAATTTATATATTTTAAATGACATGATTAAAATAAAAAACCTATAAAACTAGTGATTTTATATGAAATTATTTCTTTTACTTTTTACCTACCAAACTCTCTCTAATGGTCATACATTTTAAAATGGTGATCTTGTGCAGGGGATTTTGACATCAGGATTAGTAGTGATCTTAACAGCATGGGGCGTGCAAACCAGAGGCCCAGTGTTCGTGGCTAGTTTTAGCCCTCTCACCCTTGTGCTTGTAGCCATTATTGGATCTTTGATGCTTGATGAAATTCTTCACCTGGGAAGGTACCTTTTAGTTTTATTAATGGTCACTCAGTCTTAATTTCGTTAACCCCTCCGTTAATTTCGACACTTATTTTCAAACGATTTGATATCCTAACTTTAATTTTGACATTTATTTTCAAATCAATACTTAATGTCTTAATATATATTCTAAATAGCGCTTAAGTTATATTTAAAACAATAAACTCTTTTTACAAAAAAAATTAAAACCCATTAATATTTTTTATTTAATATAAATAAATATTATCATATTATAGATATAAGTTTTTTGTTTTAATTATAACATTGAGAACTATTTAGAACAAGTCTAATGATGAAACAAAGCCAAAACTTTACGATCTAATGCAATTTAAACCAAATTTTTTAATTAATAATAGCGAAATTGCAATTTTGTTTTTACAATAATAGCCAAATTGGTGAGTGAACTTACAATAAAAAAAATTCAAATTTGCTTATTATTGCAACCAAAAAAATATAATTTATCTACTATTACAAAAATTAAAAAGTTAGGTTTAAATTGGAACAAGTCAGAATGATTTGACTTTTTTCGCTCTCAAATTTTTAGAATATATGTTAAAATGTGAAATATTGAGAAAGAGATCAATTTGATGCTTAAGGGTGTAATTGAAATTAAAAGGTAAGTATTTTGATGTTTGAGGGTGCAATTGAAAATAAAAGAACAAAGGGTCAACGCGCCCCCTGAACTTGTGACACGGGGTCATCTAGCCCAATTTATACTTTTTTGAGCAATTAACCCCAAAACTCTTCATTTTTGGATCAAATGACCCCATAATTTATATTTTTAATTTAAAAAACAGATTTAAGATAATTATATCGCAACAATTAGGGAAGTATCTAATTATTTTTTTGCATCTCTCACCTTTAATTTGTATTTTACGCGTTTTAAAAATACAATTATGGGGTTACTTGACCCGAAAATGAAGAGTTTTGAGGTTATTTGCTCAAAAAACTATAAACTGAGTTAGATGACCCGTGACACAAGTTTAGAGGGCGCGTTGACCCTTTGTTCAAAAATAAAAGGTGTAATTTTGGGTGAAAACAACAATTTTATAATGTTGTGGTGCAAACAAAAAGAGATTAAAATGTAAAGAATTAATTAATTTTTATTTCTTATAAAATATTAATAATTTTTATGATATTCTTGCAATGGACATGCAGCGTGATAGGAGCAGTGCTGATTGTGAGTGGATTATACATGGTGCTTTGGGCTCAGAGAAAGGAGCTGAAAGAAAAGGATAAAATTGTGCCAACAACTGAAATAGTCGAGGTTTTAACTCATGCTGATCTCTCTACACCATTGCCAAAGGACGAGCATGTTCCAAATCATAATTAATTAAGGAGGGGAATATAATTATATGGTTAATTCATAATTTACCTATGCATATTTTTGGCTACTTATCGTTTTCTATGGTGGGTTCATTCAGTAATTGTTTTTTTAATTTGGTCTATTCTAAAATTTATATTTTGTTTATTTTTTTGTATTATCCAATGAAACCCAATTATAATAATATCCTCCGGAATTTTCGAAAGTGTTTTACTTATCTATTTATTCCGTTATTAAATGTTTTACTTCTATTTTCCGCTCTCTTTGATATTGTTTACACCGGTCAAATTAATAGAAGGTTCAAGAATGACATCGTTAATACGGCGTTTTGGCCTAATTCTCAGCTGTTGTAGAAATTAGGTCTTTTTTACTTAGCAATTTTGTTAAACAAATTAGAAAAAAGGCCTAATTACTTAAAAACCACTAACTTGTAACTTTTTTTTATTTATACCACGACCTAGGAAAATTTTCATTTGTACCCTATTTTCGATTTTTATGTTTCGTTTGTACCCCAAGAGTAATTTTTTTTGATAATTTAATTAATTTAAAGATGAAAATATTAAAAACAAGATACATAAATGATTAACATTAACATTTTATTAGAATATAGGTTAAAAATGAAGGACTAATTTAAACTATTTTTCAAAAGAAAATAGGTCAATTCAACTCATTAGGATAGAGATGAAACATAAAAATAACAAATAGGGTACAACTGAAAATTTTCCTAGGTCATGGTATAAATGAAAAAAAATTATAAGATGGGTGGTTTTTAAGTAATTAAGCCTAGGAAAAATACTTTATTTGTTTAAAATAAAATAATTTTCTATCTTAATAAAAAAATACTTCACCTTTTTAAATTTAATTATTTTTTTACTCTAAAATATGTTTATATTGCAATTATTTTTTATTATTATTTTACTGTAATTATATTTTTTTTATTCTGATCAAATTTCATTAAACCACATGACATTCTCTCTCTCTCTCTTCTTCTTCGCCGGTTTTTTTCTTCTTTTTCTTCTTTATTTTTTTATCTTCTTCTCTATTTTTATTTTTTTCTTTTTCGTCGTTCCTTCATCGCTCTGCTATCGTTTCGCCGTTGCTCCACCGTTCTTTCATGTTTTATTTTAGCGATTTTTTTTTAATTCGTGGTGATAGATACATTTTATTTCCAGTTTTAGATCTAAATAAATTACTCTTAAAGTTTATCAACTTTAAATCTAAAAATCTGCATAAAAACGATTTTATGTACAAAAACGATATTTTGTAAAAAAACAATATATGATCATCATAAGAGTATCGATGCATTATCATATCATTATCATAATAATACAGAGAAAAATATTTTTTATAAAAAAAATAGCGTCTGATTATCATATGAGTATCATTGTATTATCATGTAGTTATCATAACATTGCAGGAAAATAAATTATGCTGAATTTTTTTTTATTATTATATTGTTATCATAATATTATCACGTCGTTATCATTACATTATAATATGATACCGAGATGATAATATTTATGCTACCTAGATGATAATGTTATAATAATATCTAAATGGCCGAATATTCACGCGATATTCCTCCAACTCACTCAGGAAAGAGATGGTCTGATATTTACGCGATATTCCTCCAACTTACCAGAGTTGTAGAATCGCAAGAGGCTGGATGAGAGAGTCATGAAAATTGCGAGAAATTAAGAAATTAAAGAGGATTAGAATAAGAGTTAATTAGACAAAATACTACAATTTCTCAACTTAATTAGACAATTACGTTCATATCTTTCTCTTTTGATAAATACAATTTGTTCTTTTCTTTTTTGATTTTTATACTTTTGATTTTACACAAATATCAAATGCTCTTCTAATCTTTTCATAACCTAATTTCTTCAAATAAAAGTCATGGCAGCCAAGAGTAAACAGAGAGGAAGCAACTGTTGAACCACGTGAGACGACCGTCGGTAGTGAGACCGGCAATAGCAACGCCGATGTGGTCATCGACTTTGAAGATCTTCTTTTGGTGAGACGAGAGCTCAGAGTTAGCCCTATTAATGCACGCAAGAACCACGTGAGTCTTAGATCGGAGTCCAATTGCCGCTGAGCCTTGCTTTACGGCCTCCATGGCATACTCTACCTAGAATAGCCGTCCGGCCGGGGTCACTACCGACCGATAGGTAGCGGACCTGTTGTGATGAACTTTATTTTGTTGTTATTTAACCAATCGTTAGTTAACTGGTTTTCTTTTATGAACAACAGTGGTGATGTGGTGGTGGTTCGATTTTTGGTGTTGCACTGCCTGCACTCTAAGTGTTTGAAAAAATGCTTATGAGAATTGTTATGTTTTTGGGTGTTGGATAACCAATGGTTAACATTAGGTAAACCGTTGGATAACTTGTAATAAACGTTATTTTGAATATATTATTAATAAAAATATTAGTTAACTGTTGTTGAATTTTATTTTGTTGCTATCTAACCAATGGTGTACTGAAGGTATACCAATGACCTCATTTTTAGTACAATGTTAGTTAACAAATGGTTAATCAATAATTTTAGATTTAAAAAGAGGCGATTTATGTTTTATTTGACGGTTGCTCTTGCGGTGATGAAGGCGGAGGGGTTTGTAATAGAATTTTCAACTAGTTTAATAGAAATTAAGGTTTAAATTTATAATAGTTTTGTTTGTTGGTTAACCAACGGTGTTAGTATACCGTTGGGTAACCAAAATCGTATTTTTGAGATTAAAAAAAATATTTTTGAGAATAAAAAAAGTTATTTTTAGAAAAAGAAAGTACAAATTGTATCTTTCAAAAAATAATTTTGAAATAGTATTTTTAAAAATATTTTATCTTTTTTTGGTATTTATCTAAAGAGACCTTAGAATAATGAAGAAGTGGTTCGTTTCCTAATAAATAAAGAAAAAAGGTTGCTGAAAAGTCAATGGTTATATAGTCAATGGGCTAGAGAAGTGAGAAAAAAGCTCAGTCGGATAAGGCCGAAGGAAACAAACTCAAAATTATCATATCAGACTCGTTAAATACACCGTTTACACCAACCCAAATTAATAGAAGACCCAAAAATGACATATTGGTTGATCCGGATGTTTTTGCCAAAATCACAACTGTTATAGTAATTAATTTTTTCTACTTCTTAGCAATTTTGTTAATATAAGGTTCAACCTCATTACGAATGTTTTTCTTATTAGGAATAGTGTTCTATTTAGGATTTAAGGGATTTTCTCACTTTAAATAGCGGAGAGCAAGTTTTAAATTATTTCATCATTCAAATCAATCAAATAAAAATCAAAATTTATGCTTTTTATCTCAAAATATTTATCTTCTAATTTAACAATAATTTTAATATTAATCTCGTTTGCTTTACTTAACATTTAGTTTAATTTTCGTAATAAATAGTGTTAATCGTTACTTCAAAGTCCTATGAGATTCTTTGATTAATCTCGGTTAAAATATCTAATTTGAACAGTTTCCAATTAATAAATTCAAAAGTTTGAATAAAATATAATTTTCCTGCGAACATATATTATTTAGCTTTTAGACGGCGTCATTAATTATGACAAAAATAGAGCCGCAACAACGTTAGAGACAATACTGATATAAAATAGAAATTGAGAGAAAATATAACAGATCAAAATTTAGGGACTATTAGTGCGAGAGAGACTAAAGTTAAGGGGCCATTAATAAAAGTGCGAAAGAATAAAATTAAGGGACCATTAATAAAAATTACCCCTTTTGGAACCGTTAAAAATATCGATTTATTCACCATATTGCCACTGTACCAGCCTGCCTATATATTCTCAAATAGTTTAGCAACTTATTCAAAGATTTACGTCCAAAATATCTGGCTGATTAACAATTCTTATTCATCACATTTTTCTTGATGAATTTATTCATCACACTACAAGTTTAAAAATTCCAAAAACCTCACAAAACTTCGCAGTTCTTTTAAAAACACCAAAAAAATTTAACGAAGGCAGCTATTTATACTAAACCTTCATCTCTTTTAGGGTTTGTATTGAAAAAAAAGCAAAATGAGGCATTTATTAGAAACGGTGCATGGTTTAAAACCAGTGATTTTAATGATTTTAGTACAATTTATACTCACCGGAATGAATATATTTTACAAACTTGCTGCAAATGATGGGATGAATATGAGAGTTCTTGTTGCTTATCGTTCCATTCTTTCTGCTGCATTTACTGTACCGCTCGCTCTCATCTTTGAAAGGTAATTAATTATTAATTATTTAATAATTGTTTGTCTTCAAATAAATTATATTCCTTTTTTATTAAATGATTTATAAGTTTTTTTACCTGATATAGGAAGTATTTAACAAAACTTACCTGGGTTATCATCGTTGAAGCGTTTTTTTGTGGGTTATTTGGGTAAGATTTTACTGTATTTATCTACTATGTCATAGTTTATACACAAATTATCTTTAATTTTAGTATATGATATGATATATATTTATGTTTATATCCAATTTTTTTTATGATTAGGGCAACTTTGGCCCAGAATTTGTACGTGGAAAGCTTGGTATTGACATCTGCAACATTTTCCGTTGCTATAACTAATCTTTGTCCCGCTGTTACATTAATCTTGGCAACCTCTTTCGGGTACACTTTATATATATAATTATTGGTTTGGATTAATACATAATCTACGGATAATTACTATCATTTCGATGAGACTGATTAAAATTGAACTTTTTTCACTAAATTTTAATAATTAATATGTTCCTTTCAACTTTTAGGTATTTAAAATAACTAAAATTCTCTTACAAGTGAATTTCAGGTTAATTTTTAGTTTATAATATTTTGGTAACCCAATATTCTTTCTGTTAAAAGTAGAGAGATGTTATTTGACCAAACAGATTAAGTTTTACCAACATTAATTGTTGATGGATTGTCAATATGCCAATTGACTAACAGATTTAATGTATCACTAGACCGCCGGATTGTCACATAGATAAATTCTGACATGAATTGATTGAATAACCTCCCATTGTTAGAAAAAAAATGTTAGTTTATTAAAATGTATTTAGTCGAATGTTGATAATTGTTTTATAAAATTAATAGTTTGATAACCGTAAAAATATTTAACCCTAATTTTAACCTAAGATGATATTAATTGTTGTGCATAACGCATATCTGAGTTCCTGCACTGCCACACTTTTAACGATTGAGTCACTGTACTAACAAATATTCATTTCCATTAGAGACGAACACAATGTGTTTCCATAGACGTTAATTTGGATGAAATTGATAGTGTAAGCATCCAATGGGGACGTTTTCAGTAAGGAGACTTGATCGTTAAAAGTGTGATAACATAGGAACCAAATATGCGTTAAGTCTTAATTATTTTATAACTTTTTTTACCTATTAGAGTGGTAATTTTTAGTTTTCATTTTTGTCAGGTTGGAGAAAGTGAGATTAGGGACAACAACAGACAAGGCAAAGGTATTTGGAATACTAATAGGAATAGGTGGGGCTATGGTTTTTACTTTCTACAAAGGTGTGGAGATCAAAATTTGGTCAACAAATGTTGATCTTTTGAAACATAAAAATCATACTCAGCTTCACAAAGATAACAGTACTAGCCATCATATAATTGGTTCTTGCTTGGCATTTGCTAGTTGCGTCTGCTTTGGAATGTGGCTCATTATTCAGGTGAGTTTTATAGAAGGATTAAATTACAATTTACTTCCTAAATTTGGACATAGTAATCAATGAAGAAATTAATTAGAATTCAGAGTTGTTTCGGTCCTTAAATTTGTGGTCCAGCTCAAATAATCAAACTCGTGGATTATTTTGACAATTTAATCTGTAACTCTTTAAAATAAAAATCAATTATATTCATTCATGTATTTTCAAAGCATATAAAGAGCACTCATGAAGATATTTTTAATTAATATAATATATCAATTTAAATATATTTAATTTTTTTATTTAAAATCTTATATTAATTTCAGTATAGTTATATTTATTATTTTTTAGTTATTTTTATGCGTCTAAAAATACATGAATCGATGTAATAAAATTTATTAAGAAGAAGTATTCACTAAATTGTTGAAATAAGATAAGTTGATTTATATGAAGTCGTCCTACACATTAATGCTTAAATTAATTTTATTATAAAATTAGCGAAACATTTATCCATTCCATATTATTGAAAAAAACTGCTTGACTATATTTGATTTATAAAATAGATAAGAAATAGATAATGATTATATATCTTTTATTTTTGTTCATGAAACAAAAAATTCCATGAAATGATCATTTTATAATTTTGTAGAATATAAGTATTTTTTCCGAAATAAGTTTATGGATCAAATATAGTCTTTGATTTTGGACGTATATATCCCCGATCTCATTTACGAGTTTGACATTTACGAGTTTGACATTTCTGAATAAATTGATTATAATTAATTGGCTTATCCCCTTAAAATCCCCCCACCTTTTACCCCCAATTCATTTGCACCCTCACGTTGTAAAACCACCAAATATACCCAAATTACGACCTTTCACTTTCAATTGCACCCTCAAGCATTAAATTGATCTTTTTTCACTTAAAAAATGTTCAAATCAATACTTTAAATTTTAGCATATATTTAAAAATAAGACTTAATATTTTATTTAAAACAAAAATAAACCTATTTTTTCAAGTGAAAAGAGATCAATTTAATGCTTGAGGGTGCAATTGAAAGTGAAAGGTCGTAATTTGGGTATATTTGGTGGTTTTGCAACGTGAGGGTGCAAACAAATTGGGAGTAAAAGGTGAGGGGTTTTTAAGGGGATAAGCCTAATTAATTCAATTTCTGTACAATTTGATACTAAGGGTACCATGACTGAGAAAATATTAAAGATTTATTCTAACAATGGCATTGTACATTTTTCAGTTAATGGCCTAACAGAGTATTTACTAAAGTAATTAAATTTAAATTGTTTTGGTGGGTAGTCAAAATTGAGCAAGAAATTCCCATATCATTACTCAAGCGCAGCATTGATGTCTTTGATGGGATCTATTCAGAGTGTTATATTTGCCCTATCCATCGACCGAAGTTGGAGCCAATGGAAGTTGGGCTGGAATCTTAGGCTACTTGCAGCTGCTTATTCGGTATGTTAAAATTCAAATTTATATTTTAATACATCTATTTTGAAAAAGAAAAAAACATTTATTGTCATTTTTACTCGACTTGTTTAGAAACTAAAGAGAAAAACAGGGGTCGCTAGGTCAGAAAAGCGAGAAGTCTCCTTCCCTTTATCACATAAACATAGAATAGGATTTTTTGGAGCATATATATTTTCTAACATGACGTGATATACATGTAAAATTTTATTTTTTTAAGTTCGATGACACGTATAAATAAAATGCCTTTCCGGAACAATATTTTGGTGAATTCTCTAATTTATATTAGGTCTTATATATCATTCAAAAAGTATTCTATATTTTTTACTTTTGTCATTTTTTTGGTTTAAGTTGTACTCATTTTTTAGATATTGGAGCTTTTTGCACTATGCACTTAATATTTAGCATGCAGTCTAAATAGGCGCTTGATTTTTTTAAAATTGTTAAAATATTAACATGGGAATTGATGATTTATTAAATAGGGGATTGTGACTTCGGGAGTGGTACTGACCTTAATCGCATGGTGTGTCTCGTTGAGAGGGCCAGTGTTCGTCGCTAGTTTCAATCCTCTCTGCTTAGTGCTTGTTGCCATTGCCGGCTCTTTGATGCTAGAAGAACAACTTCACTTGGGAAGGTATTCAATATTCAATTTATGACTGAAAGTTATAACCTTAATCATCTAAATTTTTTTATTAAATATGATTGATTATTTTAAGGCAAAATCTATCCTAAAATTCATATACTTGTCATTTGTTCTTTACTTCGTCCCTAGGTGTTTTTATTTTTTTACTTAATCTCTGTACTTTTTAAAACATTTTTATAAAGTTTTTTTGTTCGTTTACTTAACCGATAAAATTTATTCGTAAAAAATATAAGAACATTTAATTATTATTTTTTCGGGTTACTATGCGAAAATCGTACCTTGATGGAATTATTTTACACGAGATGTGTTGTTTTTGTGCAAGGAACAGCATACTAGGAGCAGGGCTGATAGTTTGTGGATTATACATACTACTTTGGGGTCAAAATAAAGAGATTAAAGAGAAGGCTAAATTATTGCCAAAAGATAGCTCATCAACAAATCATGAACTACTTAAGGTTGTTGTTGATGATGATCATGGCGATGGCAATGGCAATGCTATTACTACTAAAGCCGAGTCATCTACATAGAGAACTCATATCAGAAATTCAAATATAGACAAAATTTAGGGAGGAAAAAGAAATATTTTTGAGGGACTTGATCTCTAGATGAGGAATTTTTTTTTTAAAAAGATAGATTTAGCCATCAAAAAGTAGAAGGTATATGACATATAAACCATTTTTTAGATTTTACTGATGTAAGCATGATTTATGTAGCAAAGAAATAGATACTGAAATTATGCAAAAAAAAAATTAAAAAAAAAACGATAAAATGGTAAAATAAATTTGTTTACATTATATAAAGAATTTTTGACTATTTTTGAAATGAAAAAGAAAAGTAATGTATAAGGTAAGATAAATTTCATTTTAATGTAATATATGATAGATCGATGGCCACTTTTTTTTTAATAAAAAAGGCTAAACCTATTTTAAGGTCCCTGAATTATATATTTTTTGTTCATTAGTTTTTTTTAATTTTTATTTAGCTTCCTTAAATCTTTAAACTTTTATTTTTTTTGGTTTATCAGATCGCTCAACTTTTATTTGGTTTTCTCAGATCCCTAAATTTTTGTTTTTTGGTTCTTTAGAACCTTAAATTTTTGTTTTTTTATTTCATTAAGTCCTTAAATGGATCTCCCTTTAAGGATCTAATGAACCAAAAAAATAAAAGTTTAGGGATCTGAGAAAACCAAAGAGAAGTTGAGGGACCTGATGAACCAAAAAATGAAAGTTTAGGTACCTGAGGAAGCCAAATAGAAGTTAAGGTACCTGATAAACCAAAATTATATAGTTTAGTGACCTCAAAATGGGTTTAGCCTATAAAAAATGTTGGAGTTGACTCAACATGGGGTGGGGATTGTGCAACTCTCGGCTATTGATAACTAACATAGGCTCTACATTACTTCAGCATCAAGGTATCTCCTGATACAAGCTTCCCATGCTTCTAGTTGCAGCAGATTGCTGCTCTCAGCTTACCATTGATTCCTTTCTCTTGAAATTGATTGGATGATTAAGCTGTCACTTGGATTGCAACATAAACACACTAATCTCATGCTCTTTTCTTAGCTCAGTATTGGATCCTTCTTTGATTTGTGATTAGCTGTAAACAATTGTCATTCTAAATCACATGTATTATGTGTTTTTGGCAGTTAGTTAGTAGCTAGAAGTTTTTCTATAAATAGTCTGCGAGCTATTTTGATTCTTTTGTAATGAGAATTTACCTTTTGAGATATTAATAAAATCTTTCTTTCTCTAAGATTATGTTATGGTATCACAGCTTTGAGGCTCTTTTATCTTCTTCTTCTTTTAAGCTTTTAATCTTTGTTCAAGCTTATAACAATGGCAAATCACAGTCATCAACTAGAGGAATCAATGTCTAGCCCATTTTTTGTCTATGCAGGTGAAAATCGTTCTTTAGTTTTGGTTTCTAATCTTCTGAATGGAGGTAACTATCACTCATGGTATAAATCAATGCGCATGGCTCTAATTTCAAAGAACAAATATAAGTTTGTTGATGGATCTATATTGATGCCTAGTACAGATGATTTTTATTTTCCAGTGTGGGAAAGATGCAACACTTTAGTGATGTCTTTGTTATATAGAGCAGTTTGTCCTTCCATAGCTGAGAGCATTTCATGTCTTGACAGTGCTTTGGATATTTGGGCTGATTTAAGAGATAGGTTTTCACAAGGAGATTCATATAGAATTGGAGATTTATAGGAGGAGATTTATACATTTAAGCATAATTCATTATCAATCATTGAATATTACACTAATTTGAGAACTCTTTAGGATGAATTGAACAGTTTGAGAAGTTTGTCTGTTTGTTCTTGTGATCCTAAATGCAATTGTGGTGCATTAAATATTTTGAAGACTAATTTTTCTAATGATCATGCAATCAGATTTTTAAAAGGATTAAATGAGGTTTTTGCTGTTGTGATAACACAGATCTTGATGATGGATCCATTACCTAAGATTAACAAAACAATTTCTATGGTTATACAATATGAGAGACAGATTTCAAACACATGCTATCAAGATTCCTAATTCTATTGTTTTTATGGAAAATGGATCTTTGATGATGCAGTGACTCAAACTATGAATCAAATCTCTGCTATGTCAGAGAAAGAGGAGGCATGAATAACAATAAAGGACACATGAAAAGAGGAGGTTTTCCTTATAATTCCTATGGAAAACATCAAAAAATTTATTCTCATTGTGGCTGGCATTGTCATACTGTGGATTCATGCTATAAAAAACATGGTTATCCACCAAATTTTCAACCAAAATACAAAGGAGAAACAAGCTATGCAAATCAAGTTCAGCATGAAGAATATGATTTTCCGAAATTTTGATGAAGGCAAATCCATTATGAATAGAGGAGTTTTTAAGAAGAGACATTGAATAATGTGTATAATAATGTTGCTGATCCTAATGTCACAACAGGAAAGGTGTTTCCATTCACTCCTGAGCAATGCCAGAAGTTGATGTCTTTGATCCATAAGAGGACAAATGAGAAAGATACATCATATGTGAATTCTCTTGCTGCATCTTTTAAACCTTTACAGAAGAGCAAGGTATTATTCATGCTTGTTATTTTTCCTCTAAAACTTATAGAGATTCATGGATTCTTGACACTAGGGCCACAGATCATATTATTTGCAAATATGATCTTTCTAAACATTCTAAAGAAGTGCATAATGTTAATGTTAAATTGACAAATGGTCATCTTATACCAGTGACTCATATTGGTTCTGTGCAACTAACTCCTGATATTATTTTACACAATGTACTTTATGTACCTGTGTTTAACTTCAACCTCATATCAGCCAGCAAATTAACAGATGATAAAAGAATGTATTTAATTCTTTATCATGATTCATGCTTCATCTAGGACATGGACACTTGGAGAATGATTGGTTCAGATGAAAAAAAATGGTATGTATCAGCTGATCTCAATTAATAATAGCTGCAATTCAGTGGTTTTATGCTTCTCATGATACAACCAGTATAAATATTTGGCATTACAGAATGGGACACTTATCAATTGAAAGACTCAAGCTTATGTAGGCATTAGATCCTTCAATAAAATCTGTTGTACAGAATGCATGTGATGTATATCATTTTGCAAAACAGAAAAAGTTACCTTTTCCAATTAGTTCTACTGTAACCACAAGAATTCTAGAGCTGATTCATGTGGACATATGGGGACCTATTTCAACTATTTCTCTTACTGGTCATAGATACATTTTGACCATTGTTGATGATCATTCCAGATATACTTGGATTTTTTTATTGAAATATAAATCAGAAGTCAGAATTCTTTTAGAAAACATTATTGTTTATTGTGAGAATCACTTTACTCTAAGGGTTAAAACAATAAGGTCTGACAATGGAACAGAATTCATGTGGCCTGAAGTTTATCAGAAGCATGGTCTTTTGCATCAAACCAGCTGCACTTAATTATACTCCACAACAAAACAGCACAGTTGAAAGGAAACAACATCATATACTCAATGTAGCTCGAGCAATCAGGTTTCATTCCTCATTACCTTTGTCGTTTTTGGGGATATTGTGTATTACATGCTGTGTTTTTTTATTAATAGGACTCCATCTCCTATTATATCAAACAAAACCTCCTTTTCAATTACTTCTTGATAAAGTGTCATTACTAAGTGACATTAAAGTATTTGGATGCTTATGCTTAGCTAGAACTACTGATGTTCACAGAAGTGAGTTTGACAAAAGAGCAACTAAGTGTGTTTTTCTAGGAATTCCTCCTAACACAAAAGGTTATACTGTGTATTGTCTGGAAACTTAGCAAATGATAGTTTACAGAAACGTCAAATTCTATGAAGATAATTTTCCTTCAGTACAACAAACTAAACCTGCATCCATTCCTAACTGACATGAATTATGATTTAGTTCTACCTCAAACCAACATCACACCATCAACCACCATTCTAAATAATCCATGGAATGCACCACTCTCACCTGTTTCAGCTCAGTCCTCTGAGTTATTCTAGGAAAGTGATTTTCCTGTACTCAGAAGATCAACTAGAACAACCACACTCCTTTCTCATCATTCAAATTACCAATACACCCTACCACTCTCTCTTTCTAAACAAACATAATCCTCTTATTCTATAGCCAGTGTCATTTCTTACAAAAACATATCCCAGGCTCATAAGCATTTTCTTATGAACCTAACTTCTATAACTGAACCTAAAACATATAAGGAAACAGTCAAACACACTTATTGGCAGGAAGCAATGAAAACTGAGATTCAAGCTCTTGAACAGAATAAAACTTGGATTTTAACAATACTCCTTTCAGATAAACAGTCTATTGGTTGCAAATGGGTATGTAACATCAAATACAAATCAGATGGTTCTGTTGAGAGATACAAGGCAAGATTGGCTGCAAAGGGTTATATACAATAGTAAGGTTTGGATTTCATGGATACTTTTACTTCAGTAGACAAATGACTACTGTGAGAACTTTATGACATATGTGGGGGATTTAGAGTACCAAATCGTTTGATTTTTTTAAAAGGTACCAAACTGTGGTTATGACATATGTGGTGGATTTAGAGTAATTTGCTCTATTTTTATTCTTTCAATCCTTCTACTTATCTAATTTTTAATTTTATACCATTTTTTTAGTTTTTTCGAGTCCTTTATCCTACAATTTGTTTTCTCCAGTAGCATAAAATGGTATAAAAATTGAAATTAGGTAAATAGAGAGATCGGAAGAATAAACAAATAGTACAAGAGTTTCATGAACAAAAATGATATTTACAGAGGCTTCCAGATGAATTTTGTCTTAGTTTTGCCTTGTGTGAAAAAATAAGCAATTGTATCTAATTTGGTTGAACCTCGAAAAATCTAAGTTATAATTGAACTTGTTACCTCCTGATAGGTACAAAATGCACTTATATTTTAGAGTTGTTTTCGTATGCTTTTGTTGCGTTTTGTTATGCCATTTAGAGATGTTTGTGTGCTTATTATATGTGTTACCATTTTAGGAACAACGGAGCATTACAAAGTCTTTTTGACGTAAAAAAGGAAGGATATCGGAAAAGAAACGGAGTCTTAGAGCGAAGAAACGAACGAAGAACAGCTGGAAAAAGGAAGGGCTTGATCGAGCCCTCCATTTATGAAGAGGGGCTCGATCGAGCCCCTAATGAAAATAGAAACAAAAGTCTTGAAAGAGGAAGGGCTCGATTGAGCTTCCCCCTTTTAAATGAAGAGCTCGATCGAGCTATGTAGAAAAAGAGCTGAGATTTCAAATTTCAAGACAAGACAAGACCTGATGCCCACTTTCAAATTTAGCCAAACACAACTCTTGTACTAGGTGTTCATTTTCCCTTTTTGTCTAGCCTGTACAAGGTATTTTTTCTCCATTTTAGGGTTATCTTGTAATAAAGTTTTAGACAAAATTTTAGCTAGAGCATTATTCCTTGTGTAGAGAATGTTCCTAGGGTTTTAACCATCATCTTCAAGTTGTTATTATTCCATTGTTGAATATTCTTGAGCTTTAACTAAGGATTTGGTTTCATTTATTGTTGAAGTTTTCTTTACATTGAATGCTTGTTATTGGGTTTTCTACAAAGGTAACTAGTTCTTACTCTATAATGGTTTATTATTTCTTAGTTAGATGTGGTTTTGAGTTAGCTATGATTTCCCCTTTATTTGGGGGTTGGTATGAAATCGTAGTGATTGGTTGATTGGTTGATTGAGTTGTTTAGAAAGCATGTTTTAATCCTATTGTTTAATGCTCGTTTAGGTTCAACTAGCCTGAGCATGTTTAGGGCTTGATTAACTTATTGAGAAATGCTTAATGAGATTGACTAATTGAATTAAAAGTGTAGATTATAGCACCGCGAGAGATGGTTGGAATCTAGGTGGCCTTTGAGTTGGATGATTAATTGTTGTTTGACCGTTTGGTTGTGCTTAGTGCCACGAGAGTGAGCTCGGTATTGATTAGGTAGTTAAATAGCGGTTTTGTTGTTTTCTGAAGCTCGAGAGAGTTGGAATGGCGCTTTAGACTTGACTCGGCCTTTGTAGCATACCAATTTGACCATACCTTGAATGCATGACCTACGAGCGATTACCGATCCTTAGGCTTCTTTATCTTATTGTGAAAATTGTAGTTAATTTAGTTGTGTTGATTGCAATTGCGGAATTAGTTAAAGTGTTTAGTTTACTTGAATTGTCAATTAGTTGTTTAATTGTGCTTTAAATCTATTATTCTTTTTATCGCTAAACGAATTAAAATCTGTTAGAAAATAATTCTCACTTAATCCGCAATTCTTGTGGGTTCGACAACCTAGATTTAAAGTCCACTCCATTAAAAGTTGAAATTAATATGCTCGCATATTTTGACCAACACCTCCTCTCTATTTTTTTTTCTTCCTTTAGCTGCATCTTATTTTACAAAATAGACGATTACGAGGCACGCACATCTTAGTTTACAAAACAGACGTGTCACATTACGAAGCACTCGCAGACCACGTGTTAAAATAATAGTACATATTAAGATGTCATGAGATGTGAAAAATAATGATTTATATTAAACTTTATACACTTAATAAATTAATTTTAATAATTTATTTCTACTATTTAATATAAAATTAAAACTCTAATTTTCTTAAAATAAATTACTAATGAATTTTTAATATTATTAAAATATTATTCTAATCTTTTAGAAATATTATTTTATGAAATAAATAAATCATACAACAATTATTTAAATAAATAGTATTGATTGTAATTCATCAAGTTAGTAATATTTACAATTATTGTAATTCTTTTGTTAAATTAATATAACAATAATAATAATAATAAAATTAATTTTAATATTAATTTTAATTAATTTTATATTAATTATGTATCAATAAAATAATTAATAGTACTACTAATTATGATAAAATCTTGAATTTTTTAGTTTTAATTATAAATATTTATCAAATAAGTAATTAATTAATATCGAAATATACAAAAATGTGTATAGCACATGATTAAATGATATTTTTCATTGTTAAGATAGAAATGGATCATTTGACTTTATTTGTTAAAGACTTCTTTATTTAAATCTTATTCCTGCAACCTCTGGATAAAACCCGAATTGGATCAAAAACTTAAACCGAATCGACTAAAGTTATTTTGTCTGGTTTGGGTATTAAATAAAAATGATCTGATTTGATAGTCAGTCTAGAAATTTTAAAGTTTGTTTAACAATTCGATAAAAGGTTTGCAAAACCCAGATAATCAGAGAAAAAAAGCCAAAGAAATTTAACGCTTTTATTTAAGATACTTACAAAACTACCCAAAATATTACTAAATTTTATAAAAATAAATATTTAGTCCAAAAAATTCAACTGTATCTTAAAATTTTAAAAAAATTACATAATTTATGTATTCTTTTTTACTATAAAAAAATAAATTTTTGACACATATTTAATATATCATCAATACATCTCTGATATATTTTTGATATAATACGCAAAAAATGAAAATTCATTTTGTATTTTTATACATTTTTAAATATGAAATGTAAACTTTTTGAAAAGTGTGTATTTTTATAATTTTTTTCTGTTTATTGAATTTTTTTTGTATCAAAATATTTCGTCTTATTTTCTACTTCGCCTAATTTTGGATCAAAAATTATGATCTGTTAATTAACTCAATTATATATCATGGATAACGACGATAAGCTATAATTCAAACGCTGTGTATGTTATGGACAATATTTTACTAAGATAGGTGATCAATGTATTTTGGATATTGGCGAAACAAGTCTTAATATTTTACTTTTTTAGCAATTTAATTTTAACGTTTAAAATTTTACAAAACAAATTCTAATTTTTTTAATTTTTATAAATTATTGCCCAAGTTTTAATTCCAGCCATTTTATCATCATTTTGGGCTATAAATTGCAAAAATGTGAAACGTAGAAATTTTATTTGTAAAATTTTAAAATGTTGGAAATTAATATATTAATAGCAAGGCTGCTATATAAGTATATAATGTCCGGATAACAGTTTAGGCTACAATTTGTAAAAATTTGAAAAATTAAAATTTATTTTGTAAATTTTTAAACATTAGTCTTAAATCGCAAAAAAAATAAAACGTTAGGAAATCATCCCTGCTAAATGATAAAAAAATGGCCTAATTGTAAAAAAATCCAAACTTTTACGACTTATTGCAATTATATTCAAATCTTTTAATTTTTACAATAATATCCAAATTGTATTTTTTTATTGCAATAATATTTAAATTTGTAATAGTCAAATTAATGACTAAACTTGTCGTTTTCAATTAAGATATTAGGCTATTATTATATTTTGATGTATAATAATATAGTAAAAGTCTCAGAAAAATGGTAAAATTTTTTAAAAAAATCACATAAAAAGTACAATTTAAATATTATTACAACAAAATAATGCAAATTAGATATCGTTATAAAAATTAAAAAGTTTGGATGTAATAACAATAAATAAAGAGTTTGAGCTTTTTTTGGCCATTAAACTAAAAGAAATTTGCATCTTTTTCATAGTATTTATTATGGGTATTTTATATAGATAATCTATTTTAGGGAGCTAAAATGATAACTAGATGTACAATTTGTACGGGTTACATAGTACATTGTACTAGAGATTAGATCATGTAGCCTACATTACTCTTAAAGGCATGAAATCGTGTGTGGTCAATGTCTTTTATATAGGTTATGCATTTATATTTAAATTCATATTTGTGTGCATACTGTGACAAATTTGCTCAGTTTTGTTTTATTTCCATATAATATGTTCTGTTAATTTTGATAATTTTTTACAGCTTTAAGTAATCTACTCACAAGCTTAGTGTTTCTTTAGGAGTGTGTGGTTTAGCTCAGTGCTCTCTATGCGATCTGATATACCTTCTATTACTTCAATTGGTGAATGGTGGTCAAAACTACAACAAAATGTGAAAAAATCAGAACTGATAATGTTTGCCTTCATCTTATGGTACTTATGGAAGGCACGTAATGTCATTTTGTTCAAAGGTGAAGATTGGTCGACAATAGATATTGTTTCAAAAGTGAATTGCCATTATCTCGAATTCCTTGAAGCAAGTAATTCAGCGGGGGAGGCCTCAAATTTAATACATCAAGCTAACAACGTACCACAACAGATTGGTTGGACTCCTCCCCCTCAAGGTACAATCAAGCTGAATTTTGATGCGGCATTAAATTCAAGTAATCATGTTGGATCTATTGGTGTGGTATGTTCTAATTACTCTGGTAGTCCAATTCTATGCTTTGCAAAAAAAATATATGGTGCTTTTTCACCATTAGCTTTAGAATCAATTGCTATGTTGGAGAGCTTGTTGCTGGCCAAGCGTATGGCTTATTCAAATGTGCTCATTGAAGGTGATGCAAAAAATGTGATAGAGGCTGTTAATGGAAAATCACATTCCGATTCAAGTATTGAGGTGGTAATAATAGATGCCACTCGTTTAGCAAAATCGTTTTCAACTTGTTCCTTTCAATTTGTTAATCGGACGTGTAATCAGATGGCTCATAAGGTAGCGTCTAAAGCCCTCCATGATTCTTTTTTAGGGGAAAATCATAATCTCCTATTGGAATGGCTGATAACTGTCAGTTTCCCTGTTTTCTATTTCAAATTTCCCTGTAAAAAAACTGTCAGTTTCCCTGTTTTCTATTTCAAATTTCTCATTTCAGTATTTCTGTTTCCATGCAACATAGATGCAAAGGGAGAAGCAGGCAGAAATAAGATTCAGCGCAAATGATGAAAAAGAAAATGTGGTTTGCATACCCCTTGCCATGGAGCCTTTCCATTATTTGATTCACCCTATCAAAAGTAGTGATACAAATATCAGTTTAGTGTGTTTTAAGAAGGAATAAAGAGGAAGAATAATTGACTAAGGCCTCTGGTATCTACTTACCTGGTTCCAGAGCGAGGGAACAATTTGATAAATTATCCATTGAGAATCCACAACTCCTATCTTCTCATGGGCCGGCTGTTTAGAAGACTTTAACTTAGTATAAGAATCTGATCATAAAAAAGAAACACTAAGAATGCAGTAAATCAGCGGAGGAGAAAGTGGGTCGTTTACCTCTACACATTTTCTAAGAGCAAAGTCAAGACCCCATCCATGAACCAAGTCATCCTGCAGCGAATTGCAATCAAACTTTACTATAACAGACCAAAGGGAAGGAAAAGAGTAAAAGAAAGCTAATAAGTGATGAATAGGACAAGTTGCACACCTGAATCATATGCCACACACAGCACGTAAACCTTATAATTGACGATTGAAAAAAGAAAACAATCAATCCCATTTCAACGAAGACAAATGATGACATTGTAAACCGGTCAAAATTAAATCTTTTACTAATTAGGCAAAACTCAAGTAAGCTAACCTCTTGACTCTGTCTCGCCTTGGATAAAAGCTGCTCTTGTTTCTGGAGGCATTACAATTGGCATATTGGATTATATGCACATTATCAGGCAAATTTTATTTTCATTGAACGGGACAGATCGGAGAGGTATTGAACTCACAGTGTCTTTTTTCAACCTTAGCTTTCGTTTCATCACCTTTCGGAATAACTTCAACAGCATTAGAAGAACTGGGCTGTTTTAAAGAGGGATATCCAATACGAAATCACTTGTAAATCACCAATAAATAATAATGAATAGAAAGCTTACAAATTAAACTTAGTTACAACAACAAATGACTGCAACACATCAATAATGGCATCTGAGTTCCTAACTATTTCAACATGCTGTACAAAAACCTCCTTAGTCTTCAAATCCTCCACTACAACAACAATTCAGTAAATCAACCCTAGACCTAAACCACAAACTTGCAGAAATTGAAACAAATAAATGAAAATGTTTGGCGGTCCATACCTTTTGATTCAGCATCAGTAACGGAAAGCTTCTGAAAATCCAAAAGCGCGCGCTGCAATGGCCTTTCATTGATTTCTAGCCCTAGACAGCAATAAAAATTAAAACAAAATTCAAAAGATTTGCGGGAAAAAGAAAGAAGTAAGTACTCATAGAAAGCGTCGAGGCGAGAGTGGTAGTAGTTCGATAGTATTGCGACATGAATAGTGGACTTGTTCTAGAGTGGGTCATTCTTTACTGATATCTATTTTTGAAAACCGGAACAAGAACCATGTGTAATGTAATGTACCGGATGCTAAAATACCATTTGATAAGGTTAGATAAATAAGGTGACCCTATTATAACTATAACATACCATTTTTAATTTATTTATCTTTAAATATAATATCTGGTAACACTAATATTTCTACTATCATAAATCTTTAATTTTTTCATGAAATTTTATAAGAGGGGTCTCATAAGCGGCCCCTCAAATGCTCGCGTTCCGGCGTCAATTGGTGGGTCTCCTCAACTATCAGGTAAGTTTAAATTGGATTTTTTTTATCTATTCTTTGGGTACTTTTTGTAGGTGGTCTATATTGGCGAATTTGTCTTCTGAATGCTTTCGACATTTTCCATCATGCATTGCTACAATTTAAGGTGATATTTATATTATGTCATTTATTTGTCGACGGTAAGTTGGTTTTTCTATAAGTTACTTATTTATTTTTGTTTCTACCGTTCGTTTAGCAAATTATGCAAGTTTTGCTTTTTAATTTGTTAAACGAATGTGTATTTGGATGGCTCAATTAGTAGCCGCAAAGTCCACTTTACTTTTTCTTGTCTAAGAATGGTTCATCATTTTCAGGAGGTGGCCATTCTTCTCTTATTATTATATATTGTTATTTTTGGCAAAAAAAAAAAAAAATAAATAAAAGAAATTCAGACACGTCTGTCTTATTGTCATATAGGTCGGTGAGAGTTTTATTTTATAATCTACACATTGCTGACTTAGACTTCATCATCTAGAAATTTAATTAACACGACTGTATAGACGTGGACTATTTTATTTTTTGAAAAATCTTTTGGTGATGTCTGTTTTTATATAAGATTAATTTTATAAAAATAATTACGATTTTTATACGAAATTTTATTTTAATTATAATTTTTAAAAGTTGTTATATAAAATTATAATCTTTTATTTTTGAAAATCTATTATTTTAGTGTGTTTTTTGGACTAAATTCTTCATTGAACTATTAATTAAAGACCCAAATTATAAATCGACATTAAATATTATTTTGTTTTTGCTAGAGTATGTAGGATTGATAATTTTTTGTTAGAAAAAATACACTAATTTTTATTGGCTAAACTCATTTGAAGGTCCCTGTACTAAACTTTTTCCCGGACGTCCTTATACTTCAATTTTGTATTATTTAGTCTCTTTACTTACCTATTTTTTGATTTTCAGGTCATTCTTGTAATAACCTAAATTTTTGAGGTATTACGTGTAGTGCCACGAGGCATAATCGTAAAGATTAAGAATGAGAAAATCATATTAGGATTGGATAATAAGGACTTAGACCGAAGAGGGTCTATTGGAATTATCGTAGGATAATAATTTAAATGGAAAATTATTATGCGATGAATTGGATTTAATCGGGACAAAATGGAATAAGATAAAATAAGTTGGAAAGCCAGAGTTAATAATATTCACGTCAAGGTCCGTGAAATATTATTAATAAATGATCGTCAAAGTTTTGTAAGTATACGAAATCGTTTTAGGAGAAAGTTTGACGATTAGTTAAGAATAAGGGTTAAAGTGCAAATTAGCCACTTTAAGGACTAAAGTGGACTTTTAACCACAAACTTCCGGAGGAAGTTGTGTTTTACTCTATTTTCTCAAGATAAGAAAATAATATCGGTAAAGTTGTTATTGATAGTCATTAAAATGAAAATTGGACGAAAAAGTGAGAAAAAGTGCAAGTTAGCTCAAAATGGAAATTTGAGCGTTTTTGGCCAAAATTGCCAAAATAAATTGTTGGAGGGTGATATTATAAGGTATGATACTATTGTTATTTATTTGGGAAATAAATAATACGGAATTTATCGAGAATCGAATGATTAAAGGATTAGTGGACTAAATTGGACGAAATAAAAGTTATAAAGTGAAAGTTGAGGAGGTGACAAACTCAAGGACTAAAGGAGACTTTTGCCTCACCTATTTAAGACACTTGCATATGAGTTTAAACTCAGCAAGCATATCATTTTCAGCTCCTAAAATTCGTCCTTCACCCTTTCTCCATGGAAGAACATCAAGCAAATTTCAAATGGTCATAACTCACTCAATTTTGATCCGAATTGAGCGATTCTTGTGGCCACGGAACGAGGGAAGGATCCTCTACTGATATATAGTATCAATTTAAGGTAATAAGTTCAGTATATAATTAGGGTTTCAGAGTTTTTATTTCGGTTTTGGTTGAGGAATTGAGGTTTTATGGTGTTTGATGTTCATAGGTTATTGAAAGCTTGAAGGGAGTATTTTGATGGTTGTTCATGGAGGAATTCATTCAACCAAAGGGTTATCCCATCAAGAAAAGGTATAAATTCAGAATTTTGGACTTTTGGTAATGAATTGATTGAATTGAGTGGAGTATTGGTTAAGTTTGAAGTTGGATTTTCTGGTTTGGTGTTGAATTGATGCTGTCTACGACTAGAATTTTTTGAAATACTTAGAAATGTTTGTTTGAGCTGGAATTTTTATATGTTCTGAGTATATGAGTTAAGTTGGTGTATAAAAAATTTCAGAATTTTTCATGTTTCTGATATTGAGATAAAAATTAAATAGCACCTAGTGCTCTGTTTGCAAATTGTGTAAGGCTGCTGCTGTAAGTTAATTATTTGAGGACCTTAAACACATTAGTTTGGCCTAATTTTTGGTATACACTTAGAAATATATGCTATATAAGTGTCATAAAATTTGCAGAGAAAAATATGGCTATTTGATAGGTTAATTGATTAAATCTTTGGTTGTAGTCGGTGTAGGCAGCCGTGCTATGCACAAAGATGGTTATGCAGATATGTGTATTATCATAGAAAAGTGGAAAGAAATGGTTTGAAATGAATTGAGTAAGTTGTTAAGAGATGGCTTAATCGAGGTGTCTGAATTATGTTGAGGTTATAATTCGGTATCAATAGTTAATCTTGTTGCGTAATAAGTTCTAAATTGAATTGACGTTTTGCATAAAATGTCTTGCAAACAGCGATATTGCAAGGGCAATATCTCGGGCTGTATGAGTCCAAATTAAGTTCCGTTTATTGGTACGGAAACTTAAGGATGTTAACTATAATTGTCTAAGTTTCAGTTTTTGTTGAATCGGACTCTAGGATGTTCATTTTGGACAGAACAAATTATTGTGCAGTCTGCCCTGCACTTGTAAACAGCTCCCAGGAAATAACTTATGAGCTAGTTTTCGACACTTTCGGGTGCGTTTCATGGTCCGAGACCTAAACGAAAGTTGAAGGCGACATTCTAAACTATAAGAATGTCAATTTTGTTTTGGGGTCGGACTATTTTTAGATAAGAGTTTTGTTAGCCGAAGTAGACTAGAAAATTAGCTTTTTGATAAATTAATTATACTTAGAAATTTTATTAATTCGTAGCGTTATCGAAATTGCGTAGACTCGAAGAAGCGACTATCGATAAGGCTCGAGGCGAATGGATCGAGATATCGTCGTGCTTATTTAAAGAATTTGGATAGCAAGTGGTGAGTACACTTTAAATTACTCGCTAATATTCATAAAGCTACGTATTTTAATACGAAAAGCTATATGAATATTTATATATCTGAAAAGTTTGTTTTTAAATTGTATGCGTATGTATGTTTTGAAAATGATGTTTTATCGTAATGTATTAATTTGATAATAACATAAATGTTAAGGTACCGGGGATGGGTAAAGTAAAATAACGTAAATTGAACCAAATACAAATAAGAAAAGTACAGTACATTCCTATATGTACTAATAAATCGAATATCGAATAATATACAAGTATCAGATCAAATATGAATAAAGAAATATAGTACATTCCGATATGTACTATCAAACATAATAAATACCCATACGTGCGTGTGTTATAGATGTATACTTGTAGATTGTAATGTGCATGCCATGGTCCATAAAGGATCAATATAACAAAACGAAAAATACAAAAACGTGAAATGAGAATTGTACTACGGTACACAAAATAATAAGAACTGAGATACAAGGTTGAATTCGGTAGAATTATCCCGGGACCTGTATCTCATCCATTCTCGATGATAATCCTCGGAACTCATACGAAATAAAAAGTAAGTGTGATACATCGAGAATCAATACGAAACAAGATCGAGACACTATGTGAACAAACACTCCTATTAAATGTCAATAGGAATCATATGAATCGACAATTAAGTTCAAAAGACCTGCAGGGTGCAGAGTCCGAATGTAGACACGAAGGTAACTCGGTTGAACTATCTCGGGACCCGTGTCTAAGGAGTAACTCGGTTGAATTATCTCGGGACTCCTATCGATCGTTTGGGATTGAGAAATGGTACAAGTAACTCGGTTGAATTATCTCGGGACTGTACCATATGGTTGAAGGTAACTCGGTTGAACTATCTCGGGACCCAACCATAAGGATCAAGTCACAAGAGACTTGCCAATGATTTAATTCGACTTAGAATCATGATGATATAAACTAAGATTAAGATTCTGTTGAAAACTAATGCAACAAAACGAGAAAGAAAAATATCAACACCATAACAAGAAATCGAAGATGCCAAATACGTATAAACTATAAGTTTATGAAATAAACAAAGATTTATGAAGGAAAGTAAATAAAGTATGCAATATGATTTCAAAAGAGTATTTTCTATATATAAAATGGGTTTTCAAATGTTTTAACCCTTTATGTGATATTGCGTGTAATTTGGTGAACTCACTCAGTTTTATACTGACCCCGTTGCTCCTCCCATTTTTCAGGGATGGTATGATATGATTTGAAGAGTTAAGCTTCCGAAGTTTTAATTCTCGGAAGTCATTTGTATAAGAAGAAAAAGAAGGTTTTCATTCTAGCGGTCCGCAGTAGTCTAGATATTTTAACTAGAATTTTGTATAACGCGTTTTTAACTCTGATATTATTTGTAAATGGGGTCACATGTATTTTAATATATGAAATATGTTTTGATTTGCGAAAAAAATTTACACAGGTTTTTAGGCTTGCTACGGGATTTGGAGCTACCACTCCCATTCCCTAGCGCCGGTCGCGGCTCATAAATTTGGGTCGTGACAAAGGTGGTATCAGAGCAATGGTTTAGAATTCCTAGGCCATTATTCTTTTATGATTGAAGTATAGGAAAGTGTCGATCAATATATAGGAACTACTGCGGATTATAGGGATTTCCAGTCATGTCTTTTGAACGTTATCAATGTTTTCATCGATTTTTCAAACGTTTTACAAAGACGTCCCCTCCTATACGTGCTATTAGGAGTCGAGTTAGGAGTGTGCATGAGCACAAATTGTGTTTTGTGTTTACTCAAGTAAGCAATACGCTTTCGAGTATCTATAGTCTGCGAAGAGTTATATACTCTCGAGACTCATATGATAAAAGAATATCGTTATGGACTATGATTGAATTAATTGATTTAATAGTATATGATTGATGAGATATGCGATGCGTTACTAAACACGATCACTCAGGAGAGTGATATGCTCACAGGTATGTACGCCTGTGATAATGTATGCGATACGTGACATGTGTGTATATGAATGGTTATTATGGATAGAACTTGCGCTTATTGATTGGATGCTGTTTAATTTTGCTAAGTCTATAGTGAGTGGAATGCTCGCAAGACTTAAAGTACGCGACGCCACCGAGGAAAATCTAGGAAGCACTGATTTTCTTTGGACTCAGTCAATATATATGCTTATAGCCACGATAGTGACGCGCGTAGAACATAGATATCATGATTATATGTTTTGATGTTTTGCTAAGTCTACAATGAGTAAGAACACTCAGAAGACTTGCAATACGAGATGTAATCGTAGAAAACCTAGAGGAAGGAGGTATCCCTAAGGATCCAACTTACGCGGATGACTGTTATTTGTGATGACTAGTATGTGCTATATTTTAAGGAATTCATCGTGATTCCTTTATATATATCCGCCATACTATGAACAAAGAATTGCTCGAGCACGTGTTGTTGCACAGTAAGTGCACGAGGCCCAAGGAGAAGCCAGAAGTAATGAAGGTCAATGTAACCTAATCCATTCGGCCGATAGAGGCCAGGGACGAGGCAAAGATCAAGAAGAACCTGGTATAGACATAGTGGAAATATATGGGCACCAGGAGTGCCGCAGCAACCCAATGTCAATATTAATCAGTTAACAGCAGAAATAACTGATATAAGGAATTGTATGCCAATGATGGGGCAGTTGATACAAAGACAGTATCAACGTGAAGAGAGAAACACAAATAGAGATGGATATTAGCATACATGGAGTTATACCCCAAAAGGAGTCTGATGGATCAAAGGATACACTAGAGTTTCTAGAAAGAAGTGAAGAGTAAGATATTAACAGCAAGTATAACCCAAGGGTTAGTGTTACAGTAGATAGTAACCCAAAGGACGAATCGCAATAAGGTGAATAGTGAGAATATAATAAGAAGAAAAGCAATGTCCAAAGGGAACTAATGTGAATACGTGTTAGGGGCCAATAAGGTGGCAAAGAGGATTCGAACAAGATAGTGATCAATAGGATTATGATATCGTGAAGATTATAAAGGATGTTAGTAAGTGCCATAAGAATTAGCAAACTTCTCTACACGAGTAAGAAGATAGATAAGAGTAAATGAAAGGGAGTTGGTTAACAGACCCGAGAGTCAATAATCAAGATAAGTGATAGGCGTGGAAGTAAAGAAACTGCTAAAGGCAGCATATGGTAAGAAAGGTTGAATAAATTGAGAAACTCATCGGGAATAAATAAACGAAGTGTATCACATAGACCAGAAGATATGATGAAGGTTAATGAGAGGAATATAACAGGAGACGCTAAAAAAAAAAATAACGACAAAAGTGAAAAGACCGAAAGGCGATGCAGCCAGACTCATAAGAACGATAGACAAGGGAAAGTAGCCAAGGATGCTAGAAACTATTCGTCCGTCTTTGGAACAAAGAATTTCCAACCTTGCAAATCCCATGTGCCCGCAACGCGGCAGAAGTCACTTGGGTAAAGGTCAAGCTATAATCAATGTATGCAATTGGTGTGGACAACAAGGTCACTATGATAAGGAATACTCGCAGTCCGTGTAAGTGGAATACCACAGATGACGCAAATCAACTGTCTCCTAAAAGACGTAGTTCTCACGATGTGTTCTGGTTAAATACAATCAAATAGATTGCGTAGTTGAAGAAAACATCGTGAAGTCCGAACGTTAGAAGCTCAATAACGATTAAACCTTTCGAGATAGTCTAGTATAGACACGAACGTTTAGAACGTACTCTTCAAACGACGTTTGAACGAGACGAGTGGAACCACATCTTTTCATGTGCAAAAGATGTATATAGATTACGAACGGCAAAACAACAAACGATAAGAACGAATAGAAATACAGAGTCTGATGTCGAAAGAAACTTACGTAAAACCGTTTTATGAAAAGAAAAGTATTTGATTGAAATGAAATGTTTTGAAAAGACATAATTGTGCCCGGACACGAATCATAAAAACATTGCATTGACACGAATAGAATTGCATCACTACATCCATATTGCATTCACTAGTAGGACATGCATCATATACATTGTGTGTCTGAAAAGAAAAGAGGAGTGTCATTGCAACTCTTGTGATGAGAGAAGTCATCACACCGGTGCACAATTATGACATGATTTGAGAAATGAAAGGTATCATGGTTTTAAGCGGATAAGTTTTTAAACGTAAGTAAGCTCAGACAGGGACTCTGTATATAGAGGCATAGGACAAGACTGATCATCTTGTTAGGCATATATGAAAACATACGTATGTAACACGACAAGTATATAGAACGACGAGTAGTGTAATGCGAATCGCAACGTATTGAGATTTGAATTGCAAATCTCTAAGGTGGTCTTGTATATTAAATACAAGAACAACGACGCTACTTTACAAACATGTAAAGTGACAGCGGACGTGTTTAAATTCGAAGCACGTTTACCTCTAGGACGAGGAAATCGAATATAGAAGTTAGTTACGTTAGGGGATATGAACCCTACGAACAAACATATGTTGTTCAGAAAGGTCGAATAAAGAGAATTGATTCATAATAGTTATGAATCAAGAAGTAACAAGATGGTTAGGATTGTTAGCATAAAAAGTACTCGATAAGTGATGACCGTATAAACCTAATTGTAAAGTCAACAGTTAGTGAATAACTAATCAGAGTATCGCAGCGGAAGTGTGGAAGGAAGTGAATGATAAGGTTTGAACAAGGATTGGTTAAGTGATATTAGAAGATTATGAAAATTCGAGGACGAATTTTTATAAGGGGGGAAGATTGTAATAACCTAAATTTTTGAGGTATTACGTGTAGTGCCACGAGGCATAATCGTAAAGATTAAGAATGAGAAAATCAGATTAGGATTGGATAATAAGGACTTAGACCGAAGAGGGTCTATTGGAATTATTGTAGGATAATAATTTAAATGGAAAATTATTATGCGATGAATTGGATTTAATCGGGACAAAAATGGAATAAGATAAAATAAGTTGGAAAGCCAGAGTTAATAATATTCACGTCAAGGTCCGTGAAATATTATTAATAAATGATCGTCAAAGTTTTGTAAGTATACGAAATCGTTTTAGGAGAAAGTTTGACGATTAGTTAAGAATAAGGGTTAAAGTGCAAATTAGCCACTTTAAGGACTAAAGTGGACTTTTAACCACAAACTTCCGGAGGAAGTTGTGTTTTACTCTATTTTCTTAAGATAAGAAAATAATATCGGTAAAGTTGTTATTGATAGTCATTAAAATGAAAATTGGACGAAAAAGTGAGAAAAAGTGCAAGTTAGCTCAAAATGGAAATTTGAGCGTTTTTGGCCAAAATTGCCAAAATAAATTGTTGGAGGGTGATATTATAAGGTATGATACTATTGTTATTTATTTGGGAAATAAATAATACGGAATTTATCGAGAATCGAATGATTAAAGGATTAGTGGACTAAATTGGACGAAATAAAAGTTATAAAGTGAAAGTTGAGGAGGTGACAAACTCAAGGACTAAAGGAGACTTTTGCCTCACCTATTTAAGACACTTGCATATGAGTTTAAACTCAGCAAGCATATCATTTTCAGCTCCTAAAATTCGTCCTTCACCCTTTCTCCATGGAAGAACATCAAGCAAATTTCAAATGGTCATAACTCACTCAATTTTGATCCGAATTGAGCGATTCTTGTGGCCACGGAACGAGGGAAGGATCCTCTACTGATATATAGTATCAATTTAAGGTAATAAGTTCAGTATATAATTAGGGTTTCAGAGTTTTTATTTCGGTTTTGGTTGAGGAATTGAGGTTTTATGGTGTTTGATGTTCATAGGTTATTGAAAGCTTGAAGGGAGTATTTTGATGGTTGTTCATGGAGGAATTCATTCAACCAAAGGGTTATCCCATCAAGAAAAGGTATAAATTCAGAATTTTGGACTTTTGGTAATGAATTGATTGAATTGAGTGGAGTATTGGTTAAGTTTGAAGTTGGATTTTCTGGTTTGGTGTTGAATTGATGCTGTCTACGACTAGAATTTTTTGAAATACTTAGAAATGTTTGTTTGAGCTGGAATTTTTATATGTTCTGAGTATATGAGTTAAGTTGGTGTATAAAAAATTTCAGAATTTTTCATGTTTCTGATATTGAGATAAAAATTAAATAGCACCTAGTGCTCTGTTTGCAAATTGTGTAAGGCTGCTGCTGTAAGTTAATTATTTGAGGACCTTAAACACATTAGTTTGGCCTAATTTTTGGTATACACTTAGAAATATATGCTATATAAGTGTCATAAAATTTGCAGAGAAAAATATGGCTATTTGATAGGTTAATTGATTAAATCTTTGGTTGTAGTCGGTGTAGGCAGCCGTGCTATGCACAAAGATGGTTATGCAGATATGTGTATTATCATAGAAAAGTGGAAAGAAATGGTTTGAAATGAATTGAGTAAGTTGTTAAGAGATGGCTTAATCGAGGTGTCTGAATTATGTTGAGGTTATAATTCGGTATCAATAGTTAATCTTGTTGCGTAATAAGTTCTAAATTGAATTGACGTTTTGCATAAAATGTCTTGCAAACAGCGATATTGCAAGGGCAATATCTCGGGCTGTATGAGTCCAAATTAAGTTCCGTTTATTGGTACGGAAACTTAAGGATGTTAACTATAATTGTCTAAGTTTCAGTTTTTGTTGAATCGGACTCTAGGATGTTCATTTTGGACAGAACAAATTATTGTGCAGTCTGCCCTGCACTTGTAAACAGCTCCCAGGAAATAACTTATGAGCTAGTTTTCGACACTTTCGGGTGCGTTTCATGGTCCGAGACCTAAACGAAAGTTGAAGGAGACATTCTAAACTATAAGAATGTCAATTTTGTTTTGGGGTCGGACTATTTTTAGATAAGAGTTTTGTTAGCCGAAGTAGACTAGAAAATTAGCTTTTTGATAAATTAATTATACTTAGAAATTTTATTAATTCGTAGCGTTATCGAAATTGCGTAGACTCGAAGAAGCGACTATCGATAAGGCTCGAGGCGAATGGATCGAGATATCGTCGTGCTTATTTAAAGAATTTGGATAGCAAGTGGTGAGTACACTTTAAATTACTCGCTAATATTCATAAAGCTACGTATTTTAATACGAAAAGCTATATGAATATTTATATATCTGAAAAGTTTGTTTTTAAATTGTATGCGTATGTATGTTTTGAAAATGATGTTTTATCGTAATGTATTAATTTGATAATAACATAAATGTTAAGGTACCGGGGATGGGTAAAGTAAAATAACGTAAATTGAACCAAATACAAATAAGAAAAGTACAGTACATTCCTATATGTACTAATAAATCGAATATCGAATAATATACAAGTATCAGATCAAATATGAATAAAGAAATATAGTACATTCCGATATGTACTATCAAACATAATAAATACCCATACGTGCGTGTGTTATAGATGTATACTTGTAGATTGTAATGTGCATGCCATGGTCCATAAAGGATCAATATAACAAAACGAAAAATACAAAAACGTGAAATGAGAATTGTACTACGGTACACAAAATAATAAGAACTGAGATACAAGGTTGAATTCGGTAGAATTATCCCGGGACCTGTATCTCATCCATTCTCGATGATAATCCTCGGAACTCATACGAAATAAAAAGTAAGTGTGATACATCGAGAATCAATACGAAACAAGATCGAGACACTATGTGAACAAACACTCCTATTAAATGTCAATAGGAATCATATGAATCGACAATTAAGTTCAAAAGACCTGCAGGGTGCAGAGTCCGAATGTAGACACGAAGGTAACTCGGTTGAACTATCTCGGGACCCGTGTCTAAGGAGTAACTCGGTTGAATTATCTCGGGACTCCTATCGATCGTTTGGGATTGAGAAATGGTACAAGTAACTCGGTTGAATTATCTCGGGACTGTACCATATGGTTGAAGGTAACTCGGTTGAACTATCTCGGGACCCAACCATAAGGATCAAGTCACAAGAGACTTGCCAATGATTTAATTCGACTTAGAATCATGATGATATAAACTAAGATTAAGATTCTGTTGAAAACTAATGCAACAAAACGAGAAAGAAAAATATCAACACCATAACAAGAAATCGAAGATGCCAAATACGTATAAACTATAAGTTTATGAAATAAACAAAGATTTATGAAGGAAAGTAAATAAAGTATGCAATATGATTTCAAAAGAGTATTTTCTATATATAAAATGGGTTTTCAAATGTTTTAACCCTTTATGTGATATTGCGTGTAATTTGGTGAACTCACTCAGTTTTATACTGACCCCGTTGCTCCTCCCATTTTTCAGGGATGGTATGATATGATTTGAAGAGTTAAGCTTCCGAAGTTTTAATTCTCGGAAGTCATTTGTATAAGAAGAAAAAGAAGGTTTTCATTCTAGCGGTCCGCAATAGTCTAGATATTTTAACTAGAATTTTGTATAACGCGTTTTTAACTCTGATATTATTTGTAAATGGGGTCACATGTATTTTAATATATGAAATATGTTTTGATTTGCGAAAAAAATTTACACAGGTTTTTAGGCTTGCTACGGGATTTGGAGCTACCACTCCCATTCCCTAGCGCCGGTCGCGGCTCATAAATTTGGGTCGTGACAATTCTACAGTTTTTTCCAGTCCCTCTACTTATAATTTTTTTTCCCGTCAAATAAAATGATATAAAAATTAAAAAATAAGTAAGTAGAGGGACCAAGTAATACAAAATTGACGTATAAGGACCTCCAAAAAAAACGTTTAAAGTACAGGGATCTCTAGATATATATTGACCAATTTTATTTTAGTGGTAGATTTTTTTTTTTTGATAATTAGTGATAGATTTGAAACAACTTTTTAATGGTTGTAATTAAAATGAAATTTCGTGTAAAGGTCGTAATGTTTTATGAAATTAACCCTGTTATATATGTTGGAGTTTACCGGCTGTAAGTTCAAAAGTAAAAGTAAATTTCTTTTAATATATTTATTATAATAATAATAAATTAAAATAATATTTCGGTTCATGATGGAAACTGAACTCCATAATAAATATAATGAACAGAGTTCTACATCATCTACTAGTTAGAGCGAATCAAAAAACTCACCCAAAGCTAATGGTGTCCGAGCCCTAAAAGACTCGCGGGGATCAAAGACTACGTAGGAAGATTCGCCCGAATCCCTAATATGGGTGAATGCCTTATAATTCGGTAAATTCTGGATCATGCCCAAAGCGCGTCGCCAGAAAACTTGATTACACAAATAGAGTAAAGATTCTAGAAGGCCACATCTTACGTAATCACTTTTTATTTGGAAAGACACTACGAAATAGAACTCTTATAGAATAAGAAATCTTTTTTCCCTTCAGGTTTATATTACCAAATAGGAATTTCTTTCCTATCCCAATTTTATAAAATATTCATATTCACTATATAAAAAGACATAAGATATGCCTACAATACAATTTACATTCAATATGCGAGTACCCTTTTTAAACTCAATACTGACTTTAAGTATCGAAGAGTTAAATTAGACCACTATCGTCTGATTGATTATCTACCCTCTTTTGCAGTTTTAACACCATCGAGAAGGCAGAAATCTATCATTCCATAATTTTAATTATTTTATCAAATAATATTTTCTAAAATGTTTAGACATTTAATCCGTCATTTTTACTATTAAAGCAAGTAAATTAAATTTTCAATTTAAATATATTTTCACACATTATTTACAATTTATATAAATATTTCAAAATTTTAAATTAAATTTGAATTAATTCTAAAAAAATAAATAAAAAATATTCGATATAATCTGGATTAATTAGAATGTTCGAACTAAAAATACATTTGATATTTGACTAATAATAACAATAAATGTTCATCAAAAAACTTGATAAAAATTTAAATTTAAGATTATACAATTTATACATATACTATTCTCTAATTATAGTGATATATATTCTTATTAAAAAACTCTCTCTAATATTTTTGTGCTCTTATTTTTCTCTAGAAAAATTTCCATTTTTTCCATCTTTTTGAGGGTGGGAGAAGATGATCTTCCCGGCTAGCCGGAAAATCATCTTCTCTCCGCCCATATTACTAAGTAGTATAGATTTACTCTTTATTTCAATAAATCTTTGTTAAAAATTTTAATTTTGAGTTGGGTTTTTTTTGATTGTATCATGTTGTAATAAATTTTAAGGTCTTTACCACCTCTTTTGCTTTGATTTTTTAGATCTACAAAGAATTTTTAGTGTTTGATCGTTCTTCAAAGTCAAGTTTTTGTAGATCTAAAAATTGGGAGGTTTGTGACTTTTAACTTTATAGATCTAGATGATGAAGATAATTGGTTGGCAAAAATACTACGCTTCAACGGTTCAAGCGGATTTTCCGTCTCATCGGAAGAAGAAGGTCGAACTCCCCGTCCGATAGTTTATCGTTGTGTTAAGTTTGCGGGGTCCATGATTAGACTTCTTTTTAATTTTGCTTGTATAACGTTTGTTGCTTTTTATTAGGGGTGGGCATGGACCGGTTAACCGGTCCACGAGGGTAATATGTAAACCGGTCCATAGTAGTTCGGTTTTTAAAATTAAAAACCTAAACCTAAAATTTTAAACGGTTAACCATTAAATCGGTTAACCATTTAAAACGGTTCGGTTTTTCGGTTTTGCGGTTTTTAACCATGAAACCATTAAAAAATTAGATATAAAAAAGATAAAATTTATCGATAAAATTTTAAATATAGTCTAATAATTAAACTTTAATTTTCATTCTATTTAATTATTAAAATATAAATTTTATTTATTTCTATTTCAATTAGGTATATAAATATTTTATTAAGAAAAATAAAGTTCTTTATATATTTATATATATATATATATATATATATATATATATATATATATATATATATATATATATATATATATACTCCTAAAATAAAAATATATTGATAAATAAAATATTTTTTAAATATTTTTTTTGTTTAGAATTTTTATATGTGTAGATGTAAAATATATTTTATTTGAATAATTAAAAACATATGTATGTATATATATATATATATAATCTATAAAAATATATATTATTTATAAACCGGTTAACCGATTAACCGCGGTTTTTAAAATTCCAAAACCTAAACCTAAACCATTAACCATAAAAATCAAAAATTAAAACCTAAACCTAAACTCTTGGACCGGTTAACCATATTTTCCGGTTCGGTTTTACGGTTTCGGTTCGGTTTTGCGGTTTGACCGGTTTTTTTGCCCACCCCTACTTTTTATTGGTTGCTTAATCTTGAAAGATCATATAAAAAATTATTGTCATATGACTTTCACTCTTGTATTGTTATATTCATCAAAAGATCTATCTTTGAAAAAAAAAATTATTATTAATCAATTTTTTTTTCATTTTTTTGTTTATATATTAGGTGAGGTCTTCTTAAAAAGAATCTAATAACGTAACATTTTCTGGAATGTCAACTTTTGAAGCAGGCATATGTAGTAGAAACACTCCATGAAATTGGATCCTTATTTCTTTTGAAACAGGTACCAGGAACACTCAATGAAATTAAATCAACATTTCTTTTTCAGGATTACGCGATCTTCTAATATTTTAAATTTCATATAATACGTCATCTTTGTATGATTTCATCCATTAAATTAAAAAGAGACAGCTAAAATATCACAATCTAGAAAAATAAATCCAATCTGGAATACTCCTTCATTGCCATTAAGATAATTAAAAAAATTCACAAAAAATTAAGAAAATCAATTATAATTAATTTACAAGAATATTTTTATACTACTTTTAAAAAAAATTAAAAATAAAGCATACTATATTTAACACAATTATAAGAATTTTTCGATAATTTTATTCTAAATTAACAATGATTGACAAATTTTTCTATCTGTATGAGAAGAAAATTTTAGGTAGTTTTAGTCTGTTACGTCATTTATGGACTGAACCAATTATTTTAAAACACATAATTAAGAGTGCAAAAAATTTAACAAATAAAACTATATTAATGTCATAATTTAATGATGTGTTTCAAAATAATTTATTCATTCTACAAATAGCATGGTGAATTAAATGTATTTAAGAATTTTTATAAAATATATGAAATAGAAAAGGTGACTAACTTTTCTATCTTTATAAGACGGAATGAGTAAAAAAAATAAACTAATTTTGACTTTTAATTAGCTTAATATCATTTAACCGTGCAACCGTAAATAACACGTTTAAACCCATTATTAATTTTTTGAATTGTTTAACCTATTGTTAATTATATAAATGGTTAACTTTTTATATATGACTTGAATATATTCATATAGACACGTATTCTAAATATTTGAAATTTTATTTTGATATTTTAGATTTATAACTTATATAATATTTATATTTATAACTAAAATCATATTTAATTTACTTTCAAGTAGGTTTAATAGAATGTTACAATATAATTTAGTTTAAATTGATTAAACAAATTGTCGTGTAAACTATGATTTATATAATTGTATTTAACATATTTATGGCTAAAAATAATAAACTCTCATCAAAATAAATAGATGTGATTGTATGAACATTTTAAATTTTAAATCTATTTAAAATTATATAAACTGAAAATATAAATTGATTTACACTCAAATTATAATTACATTATTTTACTGTTTCTACAGTTTATCTGGTATTAGGTTAGGTCGTCTCAACAAGACTTTAATAAATGCAAAAAGATGACGTAACATCTTCTTAAATGTCAACTATTGAAGTAGGCAGTAGGAACACTTATTGAATCAATAATTTTTGTTTTTGGATTATATAATGTTTTTAATTAGTAGTATTAATTATATTATGTTTGTGTGATTAAATTCAATATGGACAGCTGGAATTTATAATCTTAATTATGGATCCGACTGAGATGTATAATACATCATGAGCGGTAAGTAAACGAATTTAATTGAGCTTAAAATTTTTATTCCAAAAGTCTACTCGAAATTATAAATAAGTAAACGATAGCAAAATAATTAAACATACTATATTATTTAGGGTGGAGATTTTTGCACTCCACCCATTTATAATTGCACTCCATTTTATTTGCAAAAGACTTTATAGTCCTCATTACAAAGTACTATCCATTAAAAACTATTTCTTTTTTCTTTCCAAACTTTTTAATTATATAGAATGCTTTAGTTGCCAGTATGCAAATTTCAAATTAAAAATTACAGCTATATCACTTCAACATTTGGAAAAAACATAAATTAAATCTAAATGAATTAAAATTTAAAAACTTTTGAGTATTCAATAAATTAATAAATATTTATAAATGATATAAAGAGACACTGTAATTCAAAAAAAAAAATAGTTGCACTTTTATTTATTCTAAGTAAATTATATAGATTTATTTGATATTATAGTCAAGTCCGTTCAATTAATCAATTAAATTTTATTTTATTTATATAACAACAATTGAATGGTTATTGTTTTATATTATTATTCAATTGAGTTGATTTATCTTTAATAGGCCACTATACGATGCATGTCAAGTGTTCAAAAGTACTAAATTTATCAAATGAGATAAAAAAATATAATAGAAGTTAAATATTTCAAATGAGGTTATAAATAATTAAATTATAAACTTTTATGGAGTTGATAAAAATGGTAAATGTTGATTTTTTTTTTGAATTATTGAACAAAAACAAATCTATTTTTTTACTTATTCACTTTTATTTAATTATCATTTTAAAAAGTAGAATAATTAAACAAATAAGAGTAAAAATAGTTGTTTACAATTGAAAGTTAGCCGGAAAACAGTTATATAATTTTAGAATAAAAAATAAAAGAAACAAAAATTTAATGATTCTTAAGTAAGGACAATTCAGTCATATATGACTATATAATACATAAATGGAGTGCAATTATAAATGGGTGGAGTGCGAAAATCTCCACCCATTATTTATTGTTAGATAAGTGAGTATATAATAAAAAAAAATAGAACATTAAAAGTTGTCAGATATATAATAGTATCCATAAATGCAATTTTATTTTGTTACGCTAAATTTAGCATAAAATATAATAAAATATTTTTTTTAGTATAACATTTTAATTTTATCACCGATACAAAATGTTTAAAGGAAGTGCCATAATTACCTTTTATGATAATTATTTATTAAATTTTTAATTTTTTCATATGTTTCATAATGGTTTTAATATAAATTTTTATTTTTATTTGATATAATAATTAGTTTTTAAAAAAAATTATTAACAAAATGGTTGGATTATATAAATATAAATAGTTAAGTTATTTTAGTATGTTAGTGTTTGGTATATTAAAAAAAATAGTTAATTGAGATCATAAAATGGAAAGTGAACACAAAATTGTAAATGAAAATAAAATTTACAGAAATAATGCAAAAAAAAATTATAATTAAATATAAATTTTGTTTGGATGTTAGCATTTAACATATGTTATATATGATACTAAATCTAACACATAATAATCCATGTGATGAGTTTAGGACCGAATATAGCGCATTGAGTCAGATTTTAAAATTTAATACTAAATTATACAATTAGCGTTCTATTTTGAAACTTTATTCAGGATGCTTTAAGTGATCGTTGTTAAATAATTTAAAATTTTAAGTGGTTAGGTAAAAGTTGAAACACTAAAGACTGTTTGGTTATCTACAGCCGCTATCTATTCCAGAGTAAAAGTAGGAGCGGTTCGCTATGGACTTTATGGTTGGTTTTCCACGTACCCGGCAGGGGTATGATTTGATTTGGTGTTAAGGGGAAGTTAGCACCGAGATACGTTGGTCCTTATGAGGTTACAGGGAGATTTGGAGCAGTTGCTTACCATTTGGCTATACCGCCAGACATATCGTTGGTGCATCCAGTCATATTTTGATTGCGGAAGTGAAATTTCAATCCTTCTCACGTGATTGTACCACAGAGTGTTGAGATTGACCAAGAGCTGTCTTATGAGGAGCAGCCTGTTGAGATTGTTGATATGCAGGTGCGTAAATTGCGGAACAAGGAGATTCTGATGGTCAAAGTTCTATGGCGAAATCATTCTGTGGAGGAGTGCACTTGGAAGACGGAGCCCGATATGCGGAATCATTATCCTTTCCACTTTCTTAGAGGTATGTTGGGTTTAATGTTGTTTCGATTGTTTTGATGCTATGATTAGTACTTTGGATTTGTGTTATGTGTTTTACATTGGTTGTTATTTGTGCTTATGTGTGTTTTATGCTCAGTTTGCTTGGTGTTCAAATCGAGAACGATTTTATTTTTAAGTTCTGGAGAATGCAACACCCCGTATTTTTCCGAATAGTCCTGTTAGCCTTATCGCTCAATTTGGGGTTCGTTTGAGTGGTTCGACCGCTTGGAACCGTGGTTTTCGAATTCCTAACCTTTTAATATGTGTTTTAGGATGTTTTGGGTATGGCCTCGTGGTTTGGAGCGGTTCTGATTTCATTTTAAAAAATTTAAATATTTTCGGAGGCAGAAGCTTTTCGCGGGCGCGACGCGACGCGACACTGTGCAGTTCGCTGTTTTCTATTTAAACACCCTTAGCCCGACCTAAATTATTTTCTTAACATTTCTAAAAACCCTAAACAGCTATTTACTCTATGATATCAATTTCCCTTCACTCCTTTGTCCTATTTTGATCATTTATAAGTATCTCCATCATTTCTTTTGTGGTTTAATCGTTGTATAATCATTTCTAATAGTTCTAAATCCTATATCTCTATGTGTATGCGTTGGTAGGCTGATTGATTTCTAGATTTTATAGTTGTTGGTCTAATCAAGAGGTATGTGGTTTTAATCCCTTGCTTTGAGTAGAGAATGTTAGGTTTTGTGTTAGTTTATTACTTTGTATTGTCGGATAAGTCTGATTGTTTTATTATATCATTGTCATGTTATACTTTGGATTAATTATATATATGAGGAATGTTTTATAATCTCGGGTTTGAGCCAAGTATTTATATTATAACTGTTTATATAAACTGCTAGAGTTATGTTGGAGTCTCGATTTCCCTCTAGTAGTGTTTTTCTACAGGTTTAACTTGCTACGGATTTTGGTACAACCATACCCATACTTTAGTGCCGGTTGCGATCCTCGAATTTGGGTCGTGAAAACAAGAATACTTTTTTTTTCATACGACAACTCCCATTCATGGTAAGAATAACCAAATTTATGAAATTTGTGGGTAACTGTTGTTATTCTTCTCATCTTGAAATTCTAAAGAAAATTAATTCTATTTCTAGAAATAGTATAAAAAGACAATAACATCCATTTTATGAGTCTTGATTCTCTGTTGTTTAAACCTGTCTCGACTCTTTAGGCTGCTTTTCTATCAGCTAATTGCAGTTGCGAAGAAATTTATGATGTATTATGTGATTATACAGATAATTAGGCTCCTAATCTATATGGCTTTAATATGTTCTTTTACATGCAAGCTTGATAGTTCTTGAAGCTGAGCAGATTTTCAGCGGAGTGGATTATTTCTAACAGAACTTAAGAAAGTTTTTTTTTGTTATGATTTTTGTAACGGAAAAGAGCGAGTAACATTAAGGACTTTTAAAAAAAAATTGTCTTCTCTCCCAGACCATAACCCTAAACCCTACCCAAACCAAAAAACCCTCGCCATCCCTCTTAAGCCTACAAACACAGCCAAACTTTCATCAGTTTCTTCCCCTGGATTGTCTCACGTTCTCTATTTTGAGAACTTTGCTGATCTCTGGAAGTATTCAGACCTTCAAACGGCTTTTAACAAGTATGGAGTTTTCGTTCAGGTGATTATAGCTCAGAAGAGGAGTAAAGCTAATAGGAGATTCGGTTTTTTGAGATTGCGCCCTAGTGATGATGTTGAGGAATCTCTTTTTTACCTGAATAGAGTCATTATTGGAACTTTCAGAATTAGGGCATTCGTTGCCAAATATCCTAATCCAGGTCTTGTTCAGAATCGCGATTATCCACCTGTTACTCAGCAACATCCGCCTGCTCCAAGAGTTTTTCGACCATCAGTTCGTGATTCAAGATCATATGTTCAGGTTTTAAATCAAGAAACGGTTATATTTAATACGCCATCAGATGCAGTAGATGTTTTTGCAGGCTCTATTATGGTAACTGTCAAGGATTATCCTTCCATTGCACGTGCATGCAAATTTTTGCATGATCATGGTATTAAATACCAATCTTCTTCTTTTCTAGGAGGTAAATCAATATTGTTCAGCTTTAAGAATGACATGGATAAGGATTCATTCCTTAAATTTGATTCGGGAGGGTTTTTTACATCAATGGTCCCATGGTGCAATAATTTCCAATCATCAGAACGCTATGTTTGGATTAAGGCTTCAGCAATTCCTTCATTTGCTTTAGGAGAAGAGATTTTTAAAGTAATTGGTAATAGGATGGGCAACTTTATTAAGGTTCATCCTTTTTCCAGTTTACGAGATCGTTTGGATTCAGCTTATATCCTGGTTTCAACGGGCTTTACGAAGCTGGAGTGTTCTATTCCCTTTGTTATTAATGGAGCATATTTTTGATTCATGTTTATGAGACAGATTCACAAGTGCTTTCGCCAGAATTTGAGGAGTCAGGTTCCTTTTCTGGAGAAGAAGCCAGTTCAGCAGATTAAGTTCCACCGAGTTTTGAGGTCCCAGCGGTGTGCCTTTACCTGCTGTTTCTGATCAACGTTTAGATTCTCAGGCCCAACTCATTCCCTCTTCAAAGCAGTCCCCAGATTACCGTTATATTACTCAGCGAAGGAATTTTAAACCTGTTATCCAGAACAGAAGTATTTCTCCAGAGGCATCTCATTCAGCAAATACTCTAACAACCAGGAATAAAAATATTTCAGTTGAGCCATTTCCCCTTATTACTGATCTAGAGAAGACTTGGAGCATGGGTTTACAGCTGGGTGTTTTTTCTGCTCAACATAAAAAAGTGATTACTGATTTACTTTCTCAGAGTTTGCACAAGGAATCAGAGTTAGACTCTTGAGGAGTTTAACTAGCCAGGTTTTTTTAATCATTTTTATGTCTGATACATTTAATTGTATTTCATGGAATTGTCGTGGTGGTTTATCGTTTTCAAGGAAACAGCGGGTTATTCGATCTTTGGTGAACAAAAACAACTTATCTATCATGGGTCTCATTGAGACTAAGCAGGAATCTTTTGATGATTTTTCTGTTAGAAGACTTTGGCCAAATCTGGATTTCGATTACAGTTTTTCTCCTTCTTCAGGTGCTTCTGGGGGTCTTATTTGTATTTGGAATAAGACCTTGATTAACCCTAGTAGGATTTCAAAAGGATATAGATGGATCTCCTTGGATTTCTTATGGCTTTTGATTCCTATTCGGTTAATTTTTATTTATGCTAGTAATTGTGCTATGGAGCGTGCCTCCTTCTGGAATGTGTTGATGTTAGAAATAATTTCGGACCAGTTATGCATCTTGATTGGAGATTTCAATGATGTTCTTTTGCCTGAGGAGAGACTTAATTGCATGACTTTTACTTCTTCTATGCATCAGTTTTCTGATTTTATTTTGGGTTCAGGGTTGATTGAATCTCCTCTTCAAGGTCATTTCTTTACTTGGCAGAATTCTCTTTCCAAATCAAAGCTTGATAGGTGCTTTGTTTCAGATTCGATTTTTTCCTCTTGGCCGAACTGCCTGCTTTCAGCGCTGCCTCGTAGCTTCTCTAATCATGTTCCGCTTTTATTCCGTTCTGAGGTGCCTATGGACTGGGGTTCAAAACCGTTCAAGTCTATTAATGCCTGGTGGGACAATAAGGCATTTCCTTCTCTGCAATCTTCTTGGACTTCCATCTCTGAATCTAATTGCACGGATATAGTAGAAAAATTGAGAAAGTTTCGAGCCATGACCAAAGATTGGAACAATAACGTTTTTGGGAACATGAACAAGAATCTGGATACTTGCCTTCAATTTATCCACTTATTAGAGGCTTCTGCGGAGTTTTCAAATTTATCAGATGATGACAGGGATTTGCTTTCTACTCTTTATGCTGAGAGTTACTTCTTTTCAAAGCAGATCGAATCTTTATGGAGACAAAAATCTAGATTGAATTGGAGTCTCTCCGGGGATAGGAACACCAAATTCTTTCATTCTTCTTCTTCAATTCATTCTAGAAATAATCTGATTTCAGAGATTGTGGTCGACAATGTCTGCTACTCTTCGCCGTCATAGGTCAAAGAGCAGATTCATTTGTTTTACAAGAAGCTTTACTCGAGAAGTAGAAGTGTGCCTTTTTCTCTTTAGAGTTTGCTAATTAGGCGTATTACTGATTCTGTTGCGGCTTCGCTTACTGCTGATTTCTCAGAGGAAGAAATTTTCCGAACTTTACAGGACTATGATGGAAATAAAGCTCCAGGCGCGGATAGGTTTAATTATTTCTTTTACAAGAAAGCTTGGAACGTTTTGAAGTTTGACATCTTGGATCTCTTCAATACTTTTCATCATTCTAGAGTGTTCCTTACAGGTATTAACACGGCTTTCCTAGTTCTTATTCCGAAAATAAAAGGGGCAAAGAATATTTCTGAATTCAGGCCTATCAGCTTAATTAATGGTGTTTTTAAGTTGTTATCCAAGGTCTTAGCTAATAGACTTTCTCCTATCTTGCCTTTTCTCATCCCAGATTGCCAATTTGGTTTTATTAAGGGGCGCAGCATCCACGACTGTCACATGATAGCTTCGGAAGTTATTCACATTTCTCAGAAGAGTAAGGAGCCAGTTATTCTTCTGAAATTGGATTTTCGAAAAGCTCTTGATAGTATTTCTTGGGATTTTGTTCTTAAGATGTTGGGCAGGATGAATTTTGATAGTATTTGGATTAAGTGGATTTCGGCTTTTTTTGATTCTTCTCAGCTCTCTGTTCTGGTTAATGGTACTCCCACAAAAAAAATTTCTATGGGGAAAGGTGTTCGTCAGGGGGATCCGCTTTCTCCAATGTTTTTTGTTTTAGCTGTGGAAGGTTTAAAGGCTATGTTCAGTAAGGCTATCCAGCAGGGTCTTTTAGATGGAATTCATATTGATGGGTACTCTGAGCCGATCTCCATTCTTCAATTTGCAAATGATACTTTGATTTTTGTTCCTAATGATCAAGCTATGCTTCAGAATATTTTGAGGCTACTTCAGTGTTTTGAGTTGATTTCAGGCTTAACAATTAATTACCAAAAGAGTTATGTTCTTGGTATTAATGTGAATGAAGCTTCTCTGCAAGAGGCGGCTGTTATTTTGCATTGTTCTGTAGGTCAATTTCCTATTACCTATATGGGCCTTCCTCTCTCGCCTAAACCTATTCGAGATAACTTATGGCTGCCAGTTGTTTCTAATTTTGCGTCCAAGCTAGCTCTCTGGAAAGGGAATCTTTTATCCCCTGCGGGTAGATTAATTTTGATCAGGTCCGTTTTGAATAGTCTTCCAGTTTATTTTATGGGTTCGATGGTTATTCCTCAATCGGTTATTTCTTCTCTAGACCGTTGTATGAAAAGGTTCATTTGGTTTGGCAATCCAGTTGGGAAAGGTATTTGTAAGATTTCTTGGGATAAAGTTTGTCTTCCGTTTGACAGAGGTGGTTTGAATCTGATTCCTTTCTGAATTAAGAATCAAAGTTTACTTTGTAAATGGCTTTGGAAGTTTAAAAAAGATAAGTGTTATCTTTGGTTTTTTGTTGTTTCGAAGAGTTGTTCAATCAATGTTTGGCAAGATTTTGATTCTTGCAACGTGGCTCATTTTTCGCATATTTGGAAAGGAATTTATAATTCTTGTGTTAAGAATTCTGAAATTTGGAGATTATTTAATGGCAATGTTTCAGTAAGGGTTGGAGATGGTTACTCGGTTTTTTTTTGGCAAGATAATTGGGTGGGTGATTGTCCTCTATTACAACAGTTTCCGTCCCTTTTTGCGCTGTCCAGGAACAAGCAGATTACTGTTTCTGCTCAGCTGCTTCTAGGTTCGGCTACAGCAGGTCTGCAGCTTGGTGCGACAACTTCTTCGGCTCAGCTGGGCGTGGCAGTTTCTTTAGCTCCGTTTTCTTGGAGAAGACGGCTTCGGCTTGGGGAGCAGGAGCAGCTAGTAATGCTGCAAACTCGGGTTAGCTCGGCCAAAATTATTCCAAGCAGCAGCGACAAATTTTTGTGGAAGGGTAAGCATCATTTTCTGGTTCCTAGTGATGTTTCTCTTTATTTTCAGATTCAGCCCTTAGGGACAGCAGCTAACATCAATTTGGGCATCATTGTTCCGTCATTATGGAAGTGGAATTTGCCTCCAAGGATCCAATTCTTCGGATGGCTTTTGGCTAGAGACCGTATCTTCTCCAACGCTTCTTTGGTTGCTCGAGGTATTTTGACCCCAGATTTAATCGGTTGTTTGATTTGTGAGGAAGTTGAAACTAGTACACATATTGTTCTTCATTATTCTTTTGCATTGAGATTTTGGTGCTTTATCTTGGGCAAATGCGATATTTTTTGGATATCTCCTTCTTCGATTGATCTCTTCTTCAACTTTAGGATGTCTTTTTCTATTGCTTCCTATAGAGAATTGTGGAGATTGATTTGGTTTTATGGAGTTTGGGAGCTTTGGAAAGCTAGAAATAACAGAATTTTCAACGGGGTTTCGAGTTCCTTTGAAGACTTGCTTTCTCAGTTATTTGCAAGGCGGTTCAGTATTATGTTTCATTTCATCCTAGATTTCCTTTTAGTGGAAATGATGTTTTCAGATGTATAGAGAATTTTTGTGGAACTTTTGATTGATCCGTCTCTGTTTTGTTTGCCTCCCACTCCTTATGGATGAACTTAATAAATCATCATTTTATCAAAAAAAAAATATTAAGGACTTTTTCCATATAAATTTTATTAATGATGCTTTCCAAATTCTTTCAAATGTCCTTGCAAATTATTTAGCTTCGATTTTTCCAAATTTTATATCCGAAAATCAATTCAAATTGATTAATGGTTGTAGCATCAATGATTTTGCTTCAGAAATAAGTCACTTATCTACGAGGTAAAAATATCAAAATTTCATTATTAAGCTTAATTTCAAAAAGTCTTTTGAAAGTGTACTTTGGACATTTATTTTAGATATTCTCAATATAATGAAATTTGGCAATACTTGGGTAAACTAGATTTCTTCCTCATTAAACACTTCTCAGTTATCCATAATTATTAATATATAAGTCATTTGGAGATTATTTTTGGAAAAAGATTGAGATAAGACGATCTACTTTTTCCTTTATTTTTTGCTATATCATTAGAAGGATTTAAAATTTCTATTGATAATGCTGTGAATCTTGGTTTTTATTGATGGAATTAAAATTTAAGGTTATAAAGAATTTATCTTTACCTTCGAGTTTGCGGATGATACTCTTTTATGTAATCCTGATGATTTGGAAATGATACGAATATGCCTTGTATTCTCTATTGTTTCAAATTTATTTTTGGCCTAAGAACCGATTTCCAAAAAACCTCAATTATAAGAATTAACATGGATAATTAATCTCCTATTTCAGATGCACATATTTTGTATTATAAGATTAAAAAATCGCCAATTGCCTATATCTTGGAATGCCCCTTTCTTAGGATAGACTCAAACCTAACTACTTTGCTCCATTGATAGTTAATTTTAGTAATCATTTTCCATAGTAGAAAAGTAATCTTTTATCTATAATTTGTTAATTAATACTGGTCCAATCAATTCTTTGCAGTTTGTCAATTTACTAGGTGTACAACTTTGCTATCCTTTCAGCTGTTATTTCATCTCTTGAAAGTTCTATGCAACAATTTCTTTAGTATGGTTCAGCTTCAAAAAGAGGTATTTATAAAGCTTCTTTAGATGATGTATGTCTTCCTCTTTGTTTTGGTGGTTAATCGTCCCTTCTTTGCATTTAGTAGTCAAATTTTGCTTTTCAAGTGGGTTTCAAAGTTGATGATATGTGATAAATCTTCTAGATGGTTCATGGTTGTTATATATAGTTCAACTATTACCTCTTTGCATGATCTTTTTCGAAAAACATTTCGCATCTATCCATAATTCTGAAAGGTAGAAACTTATTTCAAAGCATACTTCATTTTTTAAGTGGGTAATGGAGAGGTAATCTATTTTTGACAAGACACTTGGTTTCGTCATCAAGATCATCCTTTATAAGTAACTCATCATAGCTTATTCAATCTTGTAGCTGTAATATCCGATAGTTTTTCTTTCTAGTTTATTTGTGTCTCGGAACTTATTTTGTATTGTGACGTTTTATGGTTTACACGTTTTGCACTATGGCTGTTGATAGGAGTGAAATACTCCTATCTTTAGGATGTCTTTTCGTATTCTTTTATGTGTTTTCACCCCGTTTTTATATGGAATTGATTAGCTTATAGAGGGTGTTTATGTTTCAGGGAATCAAGAGCATTACGAAGAGTTTTGAGGCCGAAATAGTGGAAAATGAGCGGAAGCGGAAGTCGAGCGCAAAAGAAGTTAAAGCCGGAAGCGAAAGAAGTCGACTCCCCCTTCTGAAGAGGTGTCTCGAATCGAGACATCCCACTTAAATGGGTGTCTCGAATCGAGACACAAAGATTTGAGAAGCAGAATTATCTGCTTAGTGTGTCTCGAATCGAGACACACTCATAAGTTGAGTGTCTCGATTCGAGACAAGAGGAAAGGAAGGATTTCAGCTTTTCTCAGAACATTTCCTAATTGGGCCAAACATTCTAGATGGGTTGTATTTTGTTCCCTATTTTGGGCTGTACTATATAAGGGTACCTTATTTTCCCTTTTTAGGGTTATGCACTAGATTTAGATTTGTAGCCCCCATTTCCTATTACTATTCTGAGATTTTTAGATACAATTGTTCTTAGTATTATTTTCCAGATTTGTGTTCTTAACTTTGGTGATTAATGCAAGAGTATTATTATTCAAGCTTCATTATTATAGCTATTATTGAATGTTTTTCTTCTACTTATTAAAGGTAATCTTTCTACATCTTAATAGTATGTTTAATTCTTGTTTAATTATTGCTTTAGTTTTGATAATGGCATGATTTAACAACCTCTAGACGCTTTTTCCTATTGTTTATTCCCGTTTATTAATTAATTGCTTTAGTTTTCAATTGCTTAAAGTGTGATTTCACTAGTTTTAGATTCCGTAGTCATTACTATAATTCCAATTGATCGTTGCTTTCCGAATTGAATTTCCATTTACATATTCGCTCACTTTAAACCTCTTGTCTTCGTGGGATCGATTCCGTATTTCCGGATTACTACAAGTTAGTATTTTTGCTAACAAGTTTTTGGCGCCGTTGCCGGGGACAAGGTTGCGTTTAATTGATTGAAAGTATTGTGAAATTCGGTCGAGTTAGCGTTATTTTCTGTTTTTGGTTTATTGTTATTAATTATTTTTCGTGGTTTACACTCGGTTTTCTTTGTTTTGTTTGTGTAGGGAATTTGATTTTTGTGTATGCACAATACGCGACGAGCAAATCTACCACTAGAACCGTTCCAAGATAACCTCGGTAACTACGAAAGAGGTGTAAGAAGAAGAGCCCGTATACCCGAAGTTATGAATAACGAGGGGAACAATTATGATGAAGAGGGGAGGTTCAATCCTCTAATGGATGGAGGGGAACAACAATATCCACCCGCTCCTCCATTAGGGAATGTGAACCGACCAAGGCAACAAGAACACCCAAGGGATGATCGACCCCAAGCGCACGCACACGTGCCAAACCAACAAAGACAAACTTTGGGTGAGTTTTTCTTGCCGGATGTGGACAATGCAACTTTTGGATGCTTCGCAATGCCGGTTCAAGCGGCAACTTTTGAGATCAAGCCGAGTACCATTCAACTTTTGGAAAATCGTTGTGCCTTCTTTGGGTTGAGTCATGAGGATCCTAATGAGCATATCGCCAAGTTTTTGGGTGTTCTAAACACATTCAAGCTTCATGGGACAACGGCGGACCAAATTAAACTTCGGATGTTTCCTTTTTCCTTGAGGGACAAGGCTAGCATTTGGTTGCATTCTCTACCTAATGAGTCCATTCACAATTGGAGGGAGTTGGCTCAAGCCTTCCTTAACAAATATTTCCCTCATGGCAAAACTACAAAGTTGACTAAAGACATACTTGAGTTTGTCCAATTTGAAGGAGAATCACTTCATGAAGCATGGGAGCGGTTCAAAGATTTACAACGAAGTGTACCCCATCATCGGCTCAATAGAGAGCATGTTATACAAATCTTCTATGATGGGACGAATGTCACTACCCGAGCTACTATCGATGCGGCTTCGGGGGGGTCACTTATGCAAAAGACCTATGAGGAAGCCCTTGAATTGGTGGAGAAATTGGCCGTGGTTAGTAGTACTTGGGGTCCTATGGAAAGAAGAGCGCCACCTACTCAAAAGTCACTCATGACTCTTGATCAAGTGAGGGAGATGGAGTCCATCAAAGCCGCAAATGCTTCGCTTCAAGCTCAAGTGGATGCTCTCAAGAAACAAGTCGCTCCGATGCAAAGAAACGCTCCGGTGGCTTATGTGTAAGTAGGTTGTGAATTTTGTGGTGATTTTGGCCATTCGGGAGGAGAATGCCTAGTTACGGGTCAAGCCTTGAGTGAGCAAGTCAACTACATCGGAGGACAAAGGCAAGCTAATGACCCTTACTCTAACACCTACAACCCCGGATGGAGGAATCATCCAAACTTCGGGTGGAGAAATCAAGAAGGGCAAGGCAATGCTCAAGGGCCTAATCAAGCGGGTCCAAGCTTCCAAGGTGGAAATAGACCTCCCCAACAACAAGGGAATTACCATCACAATCAAGGCCATGGCAACAATGCGGGTGCTAGACCTCAACATCCTCCCGGGTTTCAACCTCAAAGAAACATGGATGAAGGGAATATGCTTGCTAAGTTGATGGATGAGCTTAGAGAGATGAAGCAACTTCAAAAGAATCAAGCCGCCACTAATCAAATGCTTGAGACTCAAATCTCTCAACTTGCTATCAATCTTCAAGGTAGACCACAAGGGGGATTGCCATCTACTACGGAGAACAACCCTAGAGAACATGTTAAGGCGGTAGAGCTCCGAAGCGGGAGAACTCTTGAGAAAGCCAACGGAAAGAGGCAAGTTGTTGAGGAGGATGAGCCTCAAGTGGTAATTGACATAGCAAGTTCAAGTCAAGAGTTGCCAAAGGATTGTGAGGAAGTGGTTGTCGAGGTTGAAGAGCCCTATGTGAGGCCGCCACCACCTCCACCGTTTGTACCACCGGTTCCATTCCCAAGCCGGTTGAGGAAAGCTCAAGGGAACGAAAAATTTCACAAGTTCCTTGAGATTTTCAAGAAATTACAAATCAATCTAAGTTTGGCGGATGCACTTCGGGAGATGCCCCAATATGCAAAATTCTTGAAAGACATAATTATGAACAAGCGTAGTTGGGAGCAAGGTGGGACAATACCGCTCACGGAGCATTGTAGTTCAATAATCCAAAGCAATTTACCGACAAAGCTTAAAGATCCAGAGAGTTTTTCTATACCTTGCACCATAGGAAATATGAATGCTATAAATTGTTTGTGTGATCTTGGGGCAAGTATTAACTTGATGCCATTGTTTCTTTTTAGGTCTTTATTTGGTGATCAACCGGTAAAGCGCACCTCGATGGTATTGCAACTTGCCGATCACTCTCTCAAAAAGCCGTATGGGATAGTGGAAGACGTACTCGTTAAAGTGGATAAATTCATCTTTCCGGTGGATTTTGTGATCTTAGACTATGCGGTGGATAAAGAATGTCCTATGATTCTCGGTCGCCCTTTTATGAACACCGGGCGTGCTCTCATCGATGTTCACGCCGGCAAGCTCACCTTGAGAATTGATGAGGAAAGTGTGGAGTTTGATATGAAGAGAGTGATGCGGAATGCCATCGAGGAGGAAGATTGCATGAGAATCGATTTGGTTGATGAACTTGTGAGGGATACTCTTGAAGCGAGTATGGAAGAGTTTAATCAAGACGGAGTGACGAAAAATCAACTTCTGGGTTCCCTACATGAGTGTCTCGATTCGAGACACCCAACTAAAGAGAGTGTCTCGATTCGAGACACTAAGAAAAAGGGAGCAGAAGCTCCCTATGGTTTTGTCTCGAATCGAGACAGTCCCATAAGTAGACTGTCTCGAATCGAGACAAGAGCAAAAGAAGGGGACCCAAATTTTTCTGAAATTTCGAAAGTCACCTTCCATTCCGATAATCCGAGTGATGAGTATTCCGAGGAGGATGAACCTAAGCCGGAGAATTTGAACAAGAGTAGTGGTGTGACTCCACCATCTTCCGAGGTGCCACCACAAGTTGAGTTGAAGCCACTCCCATCTCATCTCCGGTATACCTTTGTTGGGGAGAATGAGACTTTACCAATAATCATCTCGAACAAGCTTTCTAAGGAACAAGAGAGGAGGGTGGTACAAGTGGTGAAGGAGCATGTATTAGCAATAGGGTGGCAAATCTCCGACATTCGTGGAATAAGTCCTCAAATTGTGATGCATAAGATCAATCTCGAAGATGAGTCAAAGAAGTCGGCTCAAATGCAACGAAGATTGAATCCGAATATGAAGGAGGTAGTGCACAAAGAAATTGTTAAGCTCCTCGACGCCGGAATAATCTACCCTATTTCGGATAGTGAGTGGGTAAGCCCAATCCAATGTGTCCCTAAGAAGGGCGGTATGACAATGGTGGAGAATGAAAAAGGAGAACAAATATCCACAAGGACGGTAACCGGTTGGCGAGTATGCATCGATTATCGGAAGCTCAACGAGGTAACCCGAAAGGATCACTTTCCGCTACCATTTATCGATCAAATGTTAGAAAGGGTAGCGGGATACAAATTTTATTGCTTCCTTGATGGGTACTCCGGTTACAATCAAATATTAATTCTCCCGGAAGATCAAGAGAAGACGACCTTCACATGCCCCTACGGTACCTTTGCATATCGGCGAATGCCCTTCGGACTATGCAACGCACCCGCCACATTTCAAAGATGTATGACCTCAATCTTTAACGACATGATTGAGGATATCATGGAGGTGTTCATGGACGATTTCTCCGTGTTTGGCGATTCGTTCGATGGTTGTTTAGCGAACTTAAGGCGGGTTTTAGCAAGATGTGTTGAGACAAACTTGGTGCTAAATTGGGAAAAGTGCCACTTTATGGTGGATGAAGGCATTGTACTCGGGCATAGGATATCGGAAGCGGGAATTGAAGTGGATAGGGCAAAGACAGAGGTTATTGAAAAATTAGTCGCTCCGACTACGGTCAAAGGAGTTCGGGCATTTTTAGGCCATGCGGGCTTCTACCGGCGATTCATTAAGGACTTTTCATCTATTGCACGGCCCTTGACGAGATTGCTAGTTAAAGATGCGCCGTTTGAATTCACAGAGGAATGTCAAGGTGCTTTTGAGAGGCTTAAGGAAGCACTTGTGACCGCGCCAATTATATCGTCTCCGGATTGGAGCTTGCCCTTTGAGCTCATGTGTGATGCGAGTGACCAAGCTTTAGGGTGTGTTTTGGGTCAAAGGAAGGATAAGAAGGTCCACGTGATTTACTACGCGAGCCGGACCATGGCGGGAGCTCAGCTCAATTATACCACAACCGAAAAAGAGATGTTGGCGGTGGTATTTGCGTTAGACAAGTTTCGGCAATATTTGCTCGGATCAAAGGCCATCATTTATACCGATCATGCCGCCTTGAGATATCTTTTTGCTAAGCAAGATGCAAAACCAAGGCTTATTCGATGGATTCTTTTAATGCAAGAGTTTGATGTAGAAATCCGAGACAAAAGAGGAACGGAGAATGTTGTGGCGGATCACCTATCACGGTTAGAAACTCCGGAACCTATTCCAATTGGTGTTGATATTAATGAACGGTTCCCGGATGAAATGTTGATGGTAATCTCGGAAGTGGAGACACCTTGGTATGCGGATATAGCTAATTACTTGTCTTCCAATGTCATGCCTTCGGATCTATCGCACCATCAAAAGAAGAAATTTCTGAGTGATGTGAAACGTTTTTTGTGGGATGAGCCGTATCTTTTCAAGATATGTGGTGATGGGATGATCCGGAGGTGTGTATCTTTGAAGGAAGTGATGCCAATTTTGAGCCATTGTCATGAGGCGGATTACGCCGGGCATTATGGGGCGTCAAGGACCGCGGCTAGAGTGCTAGAAAGTGGGTTCTTTTGGCCTACCCTATTTCGCGATGCCAAGGAGTTTGTGGGGCATTGTGATCGTTGTCAACGAGTAGAGAACATTTCCAAACGAGATGAAATGCCATTGACCTCAATCCAAGAGGTGGAGATCTTTGATGTGTGGGGCATAGATTTCATGGGGCCATTTCCGATGTCTCATGGAAATCTTTTTATCTTGGTTTGTGTGGACTACGTATTGAAATGGGTAGAAGCGGAGGCTTTACCTACAAACGATGCCAAGGTAGTGGTGAAGTTTCTCAAGCGTCTAATTAACCGATTTGGGACTCCAAGGGTTATCATTAGTGATGGGGGGTCGCATTTTTGCAACCGGCAATTTGAGGTTTTGATGAAAAAGTACAATGTGTACCACCGAGTTGCTACCCCCTATCACCCCCAAACGAGTGGCCAAGTGGAAGTTTTGAATCGTGAATTGAAGAGAATCTTAGAGAAGACAGTAAATGGGACAAGAAAGGATTGGTCCCTCAAGTTGGATGACGCCTTATGGGCCTACCGCACGGCATTTAAGACACCTCTCGGTATGTCGCCTTATCGAATTGTGTATGGGAAAGGGTGTCACTTGCCGGTTGAATTAGAACACAAAGCCTATTGGGCAATTAAAAAGTTGAACTATGACTTCAAGGCGGCCGGTGAGAAGCGGTTGTTGCAACTTAATGAGTTAGATGAATTCCGACTTGATGCTTATGAGAATGCCAAACTTTATAAAGAAAGAACGAAGAAATGGCATGATGCTCACATCTCACCCAAGTCATTTGAAGTTGGAGCTTTTGTGTTGCTTTATAATTCAAGGTTGCGGTTGTTTCCGGGAAAATTAAAGTCTCGGTGGAGTGGTCCGTATAAGATCCGGCACGTGGCGGTTCATGGAGCAATAGAATTAGAAAATCAAAAGGGAGAGACGTTCAAGGTCAACGGAAACCGTTGCAAGCCCTACTTGGGACCTTTGACGGGTCAAATAGATGACAAGATCTATCTTGCTCCCCCTTCAACTTAAGTGCCACGGATTGACGGTCGAGCTTTCGACCTTAAACAAGCGCACTTGGGAGGCAATCCCAAGAGGTTTGAATTTTAATGCGTTTAGTTGTTTTCATTTTGCAATTGCCTTAAGTTTTAATTTTTTTTTTTTTTTTTTTTTTTGTGTTGTTTATGATTTGGCGTATTTCATATGTTGTTATGTTCGAGATAATGCGTGGTATGTTCGGTTTTTGGATGTGTAGGAGTTCGGTGGAGCGATTCTTCAAAAAAATCAAAGTTCCCTAAGAAAGGAAAAACAGAATAATCTGTTTTCCCTTGTCTCGAATCGAGACAAGCTTCTTAGGAAGTTGTCTCGATTCGAGACAAAAGAAGCAGATTATTCTGCTTCTCTTTTCTTGGTGTCTCGAATCGAGACACCTATTTAACAAGGGTGTCTCGATTCGAGACACTTGACTTAAAGGGGGGACTTTGAAATTTTCTCATTGGCTCTTATTTGCTTCACATGGATTGATGATGTGGCACGATCCTAACCCTTCAAGATTCAAATTTTTGACATGGATCACCAACTTACAACACATCTTGGCCCTTCAATCCATAGCTATGAATTTAGCCATAAAAAGGACTCCATCACTTCATCTTCTCCACCATTCCATACCTAAATTAGAAAACCTCCATATCCAAAAGCTTCTTTCTCTTTCATCAAGCCAAACCTTCAAGACGCCTTAGCCATCATTCAATCTACCCAAATTCAATTCCAAACACATTTCCGAACAACCTTTACGCCACTCTAGCCATGTCACGAATTACACGATCAAAGAAGACCGTCGCGCAAACTTCGAACCCACCACCACCGGAGGTTGAACCAACGCTAGGAACCTTCCGTTCCAATCGTAAGAAAAGTGCTTCCGGGTCCAACGTTTTCGGAGTTAACACTCCGGGGGCTCTTCGACACCGTTTTGATACGCCTTTTGATATCCGTACCGAGGCGGAAGGGAATAGGTTCAAGAGCCTTAAGAAGAAAGGTATTTCCGTTCCATACAAGATTTGTTGGGAGAGCATGACGAAGTTGAAAATCCATGGGATTGTGAAGCCCTATTTCGATTGGTTGGATTTTACAAAAATGGAGGCTTCTCCACATGAGTATTGTGAGGAACTTACTTATGAGTTCTTCACCACACTCAAACCATCACCAACAAGCGAGACAACTCTCACTTTCCGGCTAGAAGGGAAAGAGCGGGAATACACGTTGGCCAACTTGATTGAAGATTTTTCGTTGTGGGATATGGGATTGAAGTTTATGCCGGAAGAATTTGATGACAATTTGGTTTGGAATGGGGCATCGGGTAAGGCGGTTTTTGATAGCCACAATGCGAAGCTCAATGAGGTGAGGGACATCGCTGCCATAATCTTGCTCAAATGGTATGCTCACTCTTATGTCGGGCGCCATGAGTCCAACAAGGTAACACGATCGGATTTGCTAATTCTCCGGGTACTCAAGGATGAAACCAACCCGGATGTGCAAGTTAATGTGGGCTATCGATTCATGAAGATTTTGTTAGAAGCTCCGGAGAAAAATAAGAAACTCGGCCATGGTTGGTTTGTGATGCACTTAGCAAGAAAAGACCCTGAGTTTGATGAAAGCAAATACAAGTTGTTACCTCCAAAGATGATCGATGTGGATCATCTCTCGCATGGGGGTTATGCAAGGAAACAACGGGTTGTTGGAAAATACGTACAAGAACATTGGGAAGACACCCATCCCGGCCAACCTTACCCTAGAGCGGGTTGGAGTGAGCCAAGAGAAGAGCCCATACCGAGGCGGCCAAAGGAGCAACCTAGAAGAAAAGATAAGCATATGGCCGGCACTAGTGCCGAAGGTGAGGAACAATTTGCTAGTGTTCCGGAGGGGGTCCAATGGGAGCAACCGCCCCCATACGATTTCCAAGCGGATCAACGTGCTTTTATGGCGGAACAAAGAAGGATGTGGAAGAAGATGGAGTATAGGCAAGAAAGGATGCAACATCGCATGAGGAGGCATGAACAAAAGATGCAAGAGTTTTACAATGCCCAAGGCGGTCCGCGTTTCCCGTCTCCTACACCTTCGCCGGAGCCACCCGAGTTCGATTGAACTCGAAGATTTGCTTTCTTCAACTCTAACTCATGCAATTTTCCGTTTTATTTCATTGCCATGGGGACATAGCATAGAAATAGTGTGAGGAGGGGTTGTTGAAAATATGAATGCGTTAGAGTCTCGGTTTTTATTGTTTTGTTTTTAATGTTTGCGTGTAGGAGTCTAGTTTGTTTGTTCTATGTTGTTTATTTTGAGTCACCTCGCACTAAATCGTTGGCTTGTGTATGTTGAAGCATGATTAGTGACCTTGGTGTATTTGTGAAATGAAAGTTTGATTCCCGATCAATGAAGTTAGTGAGTGCATTTTTCTAGTTTAAATCAATCAAATGTGAATGTGTTTAATAAGATGCAAGTTGTATGACATGGTTCAATGAAATTCGAGTTAATTCCATGTAAATGGCGTTGTGTTTTGACAAGTTGTAGTGCTTAATACGGATGCATGATGTGTGCTTTTAAATTGACAATTTGTGCCATTTTTGAAAATTTGAGTATGATTGGCATGTTTTCATAGGAATTAAGTTTTTTGCATGATACCCTTTTATTGAGTGATTATTGAGCCTATTTGTTGTTGTGAGTATTGATTGCATGCTAAAATTCCTAGAACTTGCTTGGTGTCCGCTCAAAACTATAGAGGTTGAGTGTCAATGACTAGATGAGTATGGCATTAGGAATACCCCAAATTTTTGAACAAAATCACTTAAAAGCCTACCCTCTACCTTTAGAATCACCATTTTGAGCCTAAGCCCTTCTTTGTCAAAACACAAATTACACAACTCCCTTCAACAACTTACCTCTTAAAACACCCAATTTGATTTGAATGACTTAATGATGAGAAAAAGGCGACACTAGCTTGATGACTAGAAAGAAATGTGAAAGGGTGTAAAGAATAGAATTTGCCTCGAGAAAAAGAAAATCAAAAGAAAGAAAGAATAAAAACAATTTCAAGAAAAAAAAAAGAGAAAACAAAAAAAAAAGAGGAAAATGAAGAAAAGAAAAGAAAGAAAGGATAAACAAGGGCAATAAATAAAAATAATTCAAAAGTTCACAAGTGTTGAAAATCCGAGCTAGGTCGAAAGTATATTAGAAAAGAGTCGTTCAAATCAAGTTTTAGCCAAGTACCCAAATCTACCTACCCCTAACCCTTAGCCAAGTTACAACCCTCACAAGTCCATATGATAGTTGTTGATTACCGAACCAAATAGTGGAGTTCGGGACTAAAAGCAAGCTTATGGTGAATAAGCACGATGTGAGTTTAATCGTTTACCTTAAACACTTGTGTGTTGGAGTGACATCTTGTGAGTTTCATTGTGCTTTGCTTGGTTTCTTTGAGAATAATGCCATGATTTACCATTTCATTTTTGGCCAATGTGTGCATGTCCCGTAGATGATTGTAACTCCGAATTTGCTTAACACAAATGCCTTACCAATAGTATTCTCAATGTCATTGGACTATGTCATTATACTTGCATTCATCGTTGGTTGCATCGCTTACAATTGATAACACTAGAAATTTGTCTTGTGCCTTCATTGGTTGGGAGTTCGTGTGTAGTCATGTGTTTACAATCTCCAAGGTTGCTAATTGTTGTGGTTGATAGTGAGATTCATTTCTTGCTTGGGGACAAGCAAGGTTTTAGTGTGAGGAGGTTTGATAGGAGTGAAATACTCCTATCTTTAGGATGTCTTTTCGTATGCTTTTATGTGTTTTCACCCCGTTTTTATATGGAATTGATTAGCTTATAGAGGGTGTTTATGTTTCAGGGAATCAAGAGCATTACGAAGAGTTTTGAGGCCGAAATAGTGGAAAATGAGCGGAAGCGGAAGTCGAGCGCAAAAGAAGTTAAAGCCGGAAGCGAAAGAAGTCGACTCCCCCTTCTGAAGAGGTGTCTCGAATCGAGACATCCCACTTAAATGGGTGTCTCGAATCGAGACACAAAGATTTGAGAAGCAGAATTATCTGCTTAGTGTGTCTCGAATCGAGACACACTCATAAGTTGAGTGTCTCGATTCGAGACAAGAGGAAAGGAAGGATTTCAGCTTTTCTCAGAACATTTCCTAATTGGGCCAAACATTCTAGATGGGTTGTATTTTGTTCCCTATTTTGGGCTGTACTATATAAGGGTACCTTATTTTCCCTTTTTAGGGTTATGCACTAGATTTAGATTTGTAGCCCCCATTTCCTATTACTATTCTGAGATTTTTAGATACAATTGTTCTTAGTATTATTTTCCAGATTTGTGTTCTTAACTTTGGTGATTAATGCAAGAGTATTATTATTCAAGCTTCATTATTATAGCTATTATTGAATGTTTTTCTTCTACTTATTAAAGGTAATCTTTCTACATCTTAATAGTATGTTTAATTCTTGTTTAATTATTGCTTTAGTTTTGATAATGGCATGATTTAACAACCTCTAGACGCTTTTTCCTATTGTTTATTCCCGTTTATTAATTAATTGCTTTAGTTTTCAATTGCTTAAAGTGTGATTTCACTAGTTTTAGATTCCGTAGTCATTACTATAATTCCAATTGATCGTTGCTTTCCGAATTGAATTTCCATTTACATATTCGCTCACTTTAAACCTCTTGTTTTCGTGGGATCGATTCCGTATTTCCGGATTACTACAAGTTAGTATTTTTGCTAACAGCTGTGTTATGTAATGTCTTATATGTGTATATCATGTGTTTCGTCTTGGTAATAGATGTTTGATTTGATTTACAATCATTTTGAATATATTTCGTGAGGTATTGCGGCTACGTGTTGTTCTACAAGTCGTAGATTTATTTATTTAAATGATTGTATGAATCTTTATGTGTCTGGACATGTTTGGTTGTTTAAACCATTTAATGCTTTAAGAAAGTTGAGTTTTAAAGGTTTTTGAAAATTAACACTCGTCGGTTTTGATCTAATCATCTTTTGTAATGCTATCGTGGTGTATCGACGCAGAACCCCTCAATTATCACTAATGATTTTCCAATGACCGTTGATGATTTTTAAAGAATCGTTGATCATATTTGCATATATATATATATATATATATGTATGTATGTATGTATATATGTATGTACGTATGTATGTATGTATGTGTATCATGTATATACATGTATCATGTATATACATGTATGTATATATATGTATGTATATATATGTATCATGTATATACATGTATGTATATATCCTGAAATTCGAGATAAAACGAGAATTTCCTTCATTTTTGCACTTTTTCACCCATTTCTTTCCAAATTTGATTTTCTCAACTAATTTTCTTTGATTTTAAAACTAAATCCATCAATCTTTATAATGACAAAATCAAATACTTTGGTTAAAGAAATCTTTGCATGCATTAGAGTTTTACCAAGTTTTGATCAAAATATCGTTTTCAAGGTTTAATTGATGTTTTCTCTCAAATTTTTCATCCAAATCAGTTTATTTTCTAATGAGAGTATCTTTAAAGTATTTAAACTATGCCTTGCTATTATTTTGAATTTTGGTGACGTTTTTGATAATTTTCCGTGTTGAGGGCATTTTTTGTATTTGGTGATTTTGTTAAAATTTTATTATTGTTTCATATGCATGTTGGTATATTGTGAATAAATGTATATGAATTTTTGAATTGATTATGATTGTACTTGTTGCATGTTAATGAATTCGATTTGTTGAATATGGTTATGGAATGAATTTCATGAGTGTTATGAAATTGGTGAAATTGTACGATTAAATGATTATTTGACCATTCACAATTATCAAGTTTGTTAGGATTGAACGTGTTGATGATGGGTATGGTATATAGACCTGGCAATTCGTGTATGCGGGGCATAAACGGGTCAGATCCGTTTATACACAGACACGATTAGTCTAAACATGAACACGACACGATTATTAATCGGGTTTAATATGCAAAACCCAAACACGACACGATTATTGCGCGGGTTACACGACACGACCCATATAAACACGTTTATCTAATAGTGTTAACGAATCAATCCGTTTAAAGTGACACGTTTAAACTCATTTAATTATTTAAATACTTTTTAAATTTATTTAATATAATACTAAAAAAATTACTACTATATTTTCAGATACATACTATTATAATTATATATAATGTAATAAAATTAAATAAAAATTAAGAATTTAATAACATTTAAATTATAAAAACAAATGTTTTTTAACTAAAACTAGTTAACCGTGTTTAAACGGGTTAGGCGTGTATAACCCATTTAGACACGAAATTAATCGTGTCATAAACGGGTTGACCCGTTTATGACCCAAACCCATTTACATCAAACCCAAACCCGTTTAACTTTGTGTCGTGTCGTATCATTTAATCGTGTCGTATCTAAAATTTCCAGGTCTAATGGTATAATAGAAATGTGATAATGTTTGAGTTGTGGTTAGCTTTTTGTTGAAATTATGCTTCGTTGAAATTTTAATAGTTTTTCGAGTTTTAACGTTTTATCAAGTATTTTAAGGAATTGAGATTTTGAGAAATTATATTATTTATACTGAAGAGGATCTTGGAAACAATTGTTTTAATATGGAAATATGGCTTAAGTTTATTTATTTTGAGATTTTGGTTTTGATTACGGGATGGAAATATCGAGATTTATCTTCATCCCGAATACTCATTTTTCGGGCCTTGAATTGTGGAATTCACCCAAACCAATAATTTATTATTTGAAACTGAAAGATTGTTTATTCGTTATTTTGAAAAGAGATAATGGTTTTGAAAAATTAGTTTGGAATAGAATCATAATATATACCCAAAAGTTTCTAATACGTGTTTGTTTGTTTGTAATGTCTTTTGCGGTCGTGTTGTCGTTTGTGATTGATTGTAGTATTATGAGTATGTTAAATCTAGATGAAATCTAGAGTTAGGTTGCTTACTTTTTAAAGTTTGACTTTCAATATATGTTTATCTTTAGACCCGTATACCTTGAAGGAATTAAAATTAGATCAAGTTTATTGGAACATCACACTGTCGCAGATCGTGTATCTTTGGGGTTTTGTGAGATTTTATTATTATAATAGAATATTAAGTAACATATATCTATTGTTTTTAATTATGAATTGTTTTATATAAATTGTTTTGAAAATGTTTTTCATCTATTGTTATGAATTCATTTAAACATGCTACCTAGTGGGCATCAATAGAACTGTGTACGCACTAGTGTTGATATACATTATGCAATTTGATATGGAAACATGGTTTTTTCGGTGGAGCGCTTGCTCTCAAGTATATATGGTGTTGGACTATTGTCCTTTCATACTCCTTTGTTTTGATTTTGACAATCATCTATGAGTGATCTAATCTTGTTTATTAGTGTATAGGAACTCATAGGAACAATCGAAAGTCTTCTAGCGAAAATCGAATTTTTGGGTTGAAAGCTGTCCAGTAGCAAATCTCGCCCTCGATGAAATCTCATCTCGGGGGCGACAAATCTCATCTCGGGGGCGATATTTGAGCTGACAAAAACCTAGACGACCGTTGGAAAGAATCTCGGGTGCAACGAATGGATCTCGGGCGCGATAAATAAGACCGTTGAAGATCCAACAAATATATTTATGAAGACCCAATAAAGTATTGACATGTGGCACTAGCTGTTGAGGGATTTTGGCTTATTCAAAGATTTCGGGCGCGACGGACCCATCTCGGGGGAGATTTCTTGCTGAGAGCAAAATTTATTTTGTTTGTTATTGCGTTGTTTGGGGATTGCTTTGGGTATAAATATAAATCCATTTGCAATGTTTCAAGGTTAATGATTTCCAAACCTTGAAACAACAAACACACATCTTTAAATTACATTTGTTTTGTTGTAGTTTTGGAGTAAGCTTGTAAACTCCTAAATCATTGTAAGTTAGAGTTTAGCTTTGGAAAAACTCAACGCTTGTAAGTTAGAGATTAACTTTGGAAAATCTCGTAGTTGGTGTTTAGCTATAAAGCACTAAGATTGGAGTTAGCTTAGAAAAATCCTTGTGAATTCTTTTTAGTGGATTCTAAATCTCAGTCTTTGATTGAGTAGTGGAGTAGGATCGATATGTGATCCGAACCACTCTAAATCTCTTGTGCCAATCCTCTAAACTCTTAACTCCTTTTAAATTCTTATTTCCGCATTAAAGAATTTAAATCTTCCGATTCACTTTTAAAAAAACACGGTTTTTCATACCCCATAGAGTCTTTCATGTGGGTTTTCTCTATGGAGTGTATGCTCTCGGGTACTTATGGTTTGCTTAGTTGATCGTTTGTTCTCGAGTGTTGTAGATAAAGAGGTGGTCAAGCCGATCGTAATCAAGCGGGGCTCTCTGGATGCAATGATTAGATATTGATCATGGTTGTGATTAATATTGATATATGTTTACATTTATCCTGGATTAGGGTTCCATATGTTTCTATAATAGTAAAATTGATTAATTGTATATTTTCTAATAGTTTTGATTTCAACTTATGTCTAGTAATAATGATATAAACTCACTCAGTTTCGGCTGATTCCCATTATTTTTTTCACTTTCAAGTTATCTTTGCCTTTTGTGGAGTGTCATTTTTGAAGTTTTTTTTTCGCAAAAGTACTTTTCTTCAAGCGTATATAATAATATTTTAATTCTAGACCGTAGTAGTCATTAGAGTAATTTTGTGGTCATCTCGGGGTTGTCCGATTATAGAATGTTTGATGTAACATTTTGAATTTATTATTATATGGTACTGTGTTTTTGTATTGCTTATTGGTATGTTGGAGTCTCAATTTGAAATCGATCATTTAAATTGATATTAAATTAAGGTTGGAAACTCACAACGTGCTGATGATTTTAATGATTATTGCTTATTGTATGATATTAGAGACTCGGTTTACCCCGGAGCATTACTTCATGCTTGATTTCTCTTGTTTTTGTTTATTTTATCATTTTTATTAGGTTTGGTAGATATTTCAGAGAAACCACTCTCATTTTCTAGCGTCGGTCACGGTCCGTGAAATCGGGTCGTGATAAATCTCGCATCAGAGCTTAGGTTATGAATACCAAGTTCTTTTGTGTATGTTGTTCCATAAAATATGAGAAATTGTATTATTTTTGTGCAATACGTTGACATGATAAATGATGTTGTCTTAGGGACTACTGCATAATTAGGATTCAATTTATGTCTTTGCATGTCATCATTTTTACTTTGTATCAGCCTTCACCGATAGGATGTGAGTCATCTATCATATGATGTGAAAAAACGTTTGATGAATGTGTTATATTATATGGCTTGATGCTGGTATGAATGGTGTGTTAAGGTTGCAGGTGGTTTTTAAAGTTGTTTGTCTTATTTTTCAGTATGTGGAATCGTAATTGTACTCGACCTCGTGCTGTGGCACATCACGCCGAGTAAGCTCAAGTTGAGGCCATAGTTAAGAATGAACATGTCTAGCAAGCGGCAAGAGGTCGTGGACGTGGTAGGGGTCATTGTAGATCTAGGGTTTGGAACGTAGAAGAGGGAGTATGCATCTGAAATGCCATAACAGCCGAATATGAAGGCGTTTGATATGAATATTTTTCTGACCGGAATTCCGATGTTACAGAACAACCAAAGTGCAGTTGCAATTGGGCAAGTTTCCATGCAAAATCAATATATGATGATAGGACAATAGGTTCAGAATCAATAATAGAATGTTAGGGGAAATAACGACAGAGATATGTTTCTGGCTTACATGCGTTTAAGACCTACAAGTTTAATGACATTGTTGATGCTTTGGATTTTCTAGAAGAAGTTGAGCCGAATGCTCATAGGTTACAAGATGATGATCGGCAAACTATTGTTATGGTGGAGATGTCGCTGAAATGACCGGCCACGGATTGTTCCCGACGAGTAATCTGACTACGAATGAATCAATTGTCGTGGGTATCAAGAAATAAGCGGATTCATATCGAGAAGATATGATTTACACAATTCGGTAATTCTCATGCACCAACGAGGGAGCGCTTTAATTACTATAAGTATCACCATTTGAAATTTTCTTATAATGGAAGTGATGTTTTCAAGAGTTAATTTTTTTTAATCTTTGTTTTGCATTTTTTGTTCTTAAAATTGCAGTTTGGTTTGTATTCTATTTTCCATTTTATTTTTCTATGAATGTATTTCAAATAATCATTATCTGTCAAAAATAATTATTTACATCAAACCCTAAATCTTTATATAATAAAAAATAATAAATGTAAATAATTTTTTTCCAACCCATGTTGCAGGTAAGTCCTACTCCTCTCGATGTGGCACCCAAAATGCAACGTAACAAATTTGATAAATAAAGGCGTAACCATTCCTTAGATCCTTCTACTTTTTACATTTTATTTAGTTCGTCTTTATTGTACTTGCGTTTTTTAATTAGTCTGCATATTTTTATTTTTTATTTATTTGGTCCTTTTAGAATCAAATTTTATAGTGATTTAGTTCTTATAAGAACGAAATAAACAAAAAATGAAAGTTCAAAAAAAGACTAAGTAAATAAAAAAGAATGGAGACGTACAAGCTAATTAAATAATTAAGTAAACCGAAGACTAAGTAAATAAAAAATGAAAAATACAAAAACTAATTAAAGAATGAAAGTACGATAGAAACGAACTAAACAAAAAGTGAAAAATAGAGAGATCTAGAAATGGGTTTTTCCATAAATAAACGTTCCACTTCTAATTTTCAAGTTTCATAACAAATCATATTTGAAAAATTTAATTAATCTTTACATTTTATTTTTTACTAAAATATATATTCTATTAACAATTTTTCATGAATAAACATTAAATTAATAAACTTAACTCATATATAATTAAACTCAAATTATATATTATATTTTTATAATAAAATGTAATAATATTTTCAGTCATAAGAATTTATATTTAATTTATTTATTCAATAATATATTCATTTTATTTAATTGATTGTTTCATGCATGAATTAAAATTATTTATTTTAATTGTTTAGCTAAATATAACTAAATAAAATTTGTAAATTAGAAAAAAGTAAAATGGAGTGCAAGCTCTTCAAATAACTAACATAAGTAAACTTTTATTATATAAAACCTTTTTATGCTATAGGAAATGGTTTATAAATTTGTATATATAAATTTTCTTTTAGAAAAATAATATAACTAATAACATAATTCAAATATTAAAGAGAAACGTTTTACTCAATGATTGAAATATAATTTGTGATAAACTATGGGGGTTAAAGTTATAAATTTTTATCAAATTCGGTATTGTTATTAGGGTTGGGCAATAAAACTAGCCAAATCAATTAACCAAACCAAAATCGATAATCCAAACAGAAAAATATGGTTAACCGGTCTAAAAATTTAAATTTAGATTTGGATTTCCAAATTTTATAATTAATGATTTACGTTTAAAAAATTGAACTTTAAACCTGGATTAGGCTTAATTTAGGCCAGATTGTCTTTGGAAATTTTTGAAATTTTCTGAAAAAAAAGGGTAGAATTTAGGCCAAATCCATACTAAAGTCCCTGTACTTTACACAATTTTTTCGGTTGGTCCTTAACGTTCACTTTTACTTTAACTGATCCCTTTACTTTATGATTCAGCCATTTATAAACCCTTTTGTTGACGGAATGGGACGCGTGACTGACAACCTCCGTTACCGCGAGTAACCACATAAAAATTGTACAGCATGGCAAATATTTGGAGTCCACGTGGTGTATGACTCAGGGAATATAAACGACGCTGTTTTCTTGACCACTCTGAACGGCGTCGTTTTATAACTAAATGAAACTCACCGTTCCGTAATTTTGAACGGAACGGTGTCAGATTGAATGAAACAGCAAAAACTTAGTTTCATTATCTTTTAAACGATCGAAAACCTAAATCCTAAAAGACAAACACCGAACCCTAAATATTTCTTTACTCTTCATCGTGGTAACTGAGAGTGAGGGTGCTTGGGATCGTCGTCTCTAGACTTCAAAGCTCTTCGTGATTGCAGAAAACTTAACTGACGGTGGTTTGAGGAACTTTTTTTCGAGATTAGTGATTTCTGATGTATTTAGGGTTTTTAAAATTTGGGTCCCATCTGATATAATAAATTAGTGTTTTTTTAGTTGATCTCTGTAGTTGGTTGGTGTGAAATAGCAATGGTGGTCCCTTGATTCAATAAATTAGGGTTTCAGAATTGTGGTCCCATCTTTACTATTAAATTAGGGTTTTTTTGGGGTTTTCCTTTAACTGATTTTTTAATCACAGTGGGTCCTATCTTTAGTAATAAATTTCCTTTTTTTACCAATTTTAATATTCTTTCGTTAGGTTTTTGTTGATTTCTGGTATTGTATATCTGTGCTTGCTGTGTTGGTGGTATTTGTGCCCTAAAATGTTTTCAAAAATGGTTTTCACTGCAGAGAAATGCGTTATTTAACCATTGCTATACACCATGGTGGCATGTTTGGGAAGACCCAGAATTATAGAAAGGGGAAGCATACAATTGTCCAGGAATTTTTTGATATAGAGACACTGTCTTTTATTGGCCTAATGAAGTTTACTAGACAGTTAGGTTATGTAGTAGTCAGTGGGGTTTATTACAAAATGAAATCAGGGGCTTTAGTGTAAGTTTATGATGATGCAAGTTTGTTGGAGAAGACTGCTGAATTAAGGAGTGGGGACATTGCTGAGTTCTATTTGGAACATGTTGTCGATGGTGCAGAATTAATACCTGAGGTTTTGACACAGCAGGTGGATGAATTTCACAAGATAGAGGAGCTACATAATATTGACGATAATTACAATCTTGAGCAGTTCAATTTAGAGTATCCTGATCCAATTGGTGATGCAGAGAACAATAAGAATGAGGTTGCTGGTGAGGTTAGCAGGGATCATGTAGATGCTGGTGAGGGCAGTAGGGATGCTGGTGAGGGCAGTAGGGATTTAGATGAGGATGATTATATGGTGGACCAAACATTTGATAATGTATGTGTCAACGTCAGTATTATGACCGATGATGAAGAAGACGACGAGTTACAGGCTACAAGAAACAATGTAAGGAAGTCAAGAAGGGGTAGGAAAAAGAAACAATCTCAAGCTATGGAAGGGGATGGAGCAGTTCCAGTAGAAGGTAATGTAGATGACATTGTTGACAATGATGACATAGTTGACAGTGATGACAACTATGAGGCAAGAGAGGTGGATGAGGAAGATGATGTAGGGGGGACAGTGAAGTAGATGAAGGGAATGGCACAGGAAGTGTGTACTATGACAGTGATAAGATTGGTAGTTACTACAGTGACAATGAGGAAGAATAGTGTGAAGAAGCCATAAGAAAACCCACAAGCAAGATTATGTATGAACCAGAATCAAGTGTACCTGTTTTTTGTATTGGTATGGTGTTTAGAAATGTTGAGGAATGCAGGGATGCTTTGGCAAAGTATGCCATTATGAAAAAACTGAATGTCCATTTTGTGAAGAATGATCAAGAGAGGGTTAGGGCAACATGTCATTCTGGGTGTCCTTGGGTGTTTTTGGCTAGCAAGGATGGAAAAGAGGGAAATTTTGTTATTAAGACATACATTCCAAACCATAAGTGCTACATTGTCAATGTAAACCCAATGGCAACTAGTAAATATTTGGCCAAACACCTTAGAAATAGGTTAATTTCACAACCTAGCATCAAAGTGCATGAATTGAAAGACCTCTGCAGATCTGAGTTGAAGTTGAAGATTAGCATGACAATGGCCAACAATATCGAAAAAAGGGTGCATGATGACATAGTCACTATGACCAAGGAGGAGTACAGCCGGCTGTATGACTATGCAGAAGAGTTACGAACAAGTAATTCGGGTACTACATGTATAGTTAGGGGAGCAAAAGCATACGGTGCTAAGGTTAATTATTTCAGTAGATTTTATCTGTGTTTAGCTGCATGCAAACAGGGCTGGTTAGCTGGTTGTAGGAGGATTCTTGGGCTAGATGGATGTTTTCTCTAGGGCCTGTGTAAGGGACAGCTACTATGTGCAGTTGGTCGAGATGGGAACAGTCAAATGTTCCCATTGGCCTGGGCAGTAGTTGAAGTGGAGAATAAGGATAATTGGTCATGGTTTTTGAGGCAATTAAAGCATGATTTGAAACTAAACGTTGGATCTGGACATGTCATCATAAGTGACATGCAGAAGGTACGTGCACAGCTTAATTAATATTGATATTTGGCTTTGACTTATATATTTTATTTATACTTTTCATTTATATGGTTCAGGGATTAGAAGTTGCTATTAAAGAAGAGCTACCAGCAGTGGAGCACAAAAGATGTGCTAGACATGTGTACGCTGCTATTGCCAAAAGATGGAAAGGAGAAGATAGGAAGTTGACATTCTGGACATGTGCCAAAACCACTTTTGAAAAACAACCTGAAACTTAATCTTGAGAAGCTGGAATTGTTGGGGAAGGACATTGTGGCTGATGTACTATCATATGACATTGAAACCTTCTGCAAAGTGTACTTCCAGACTGAAGTCAAATGTGATGTAATCGACAATAATCTTGCAGAAACTTTCAATGGGTGGATCTTGGATGCCCGGTTAGTATACCTATTAATTGTTTATAGTCCTTATTCTTGTGCTTGTGCTGTGCTTGGAGTTGTTCTGATATAGATGTGTTATGCTTGTAGTTGTTTGCCTATAATCAGCATGCTTGAAACAATACGACATCAAGTGATAACCAGGCTGCATGTGAAGAGAAGAGTTGGGCAGACCTGGATCAATGACATAGCTCCTCGAGCTATGAATAAACTGGAAAAAAACAAGGAGCTAGGAATGTTGTGGTCACTGTTCTGGAATGGTGAAAAGTCGTATGAGGTCATAAGTATATATGACGAGGCAAACAGGCATACTGTTAATACTGCAAGAAGGACCTGCACATGTCGAGAATGGGACCTGACCGGTATTCCATGTCAACATGCTGTAGCTGCAATTAACAAAGCAGGTGAGAAGCCAGAACAATATGCGCATGAGTGGTATGGAGCAGAAATGTATCAAAATGCATACAAGTTCATGTTACAACCTGTGAGGGGAAAACTGCTATGGGAAGAACTTGGGCTGGATCCTATTGAGCCACCCCCGTTTAGAAAAATGCATGGCAGGCCTAAACGACGTAGAAGACGTGACATTCATGAAACCAAGAAAATTGGAAAGTTGTCGAGGGTTGGAAGGGTAATGCGATGTAAGATTTGCAGTGAAACATGACATAACAAGATAGGGTATATTTTAAATTTTTACACTTGTACTAGCAAATGCCCTTCTTAATTTTTAGTTTTTTTTTTAACTTTCCTGAATTATCCATATTGTTTGTTTAACAGGACCCCACCCTTCCTGTTATTCCACCTAAGAAGAGGCAAAAAGTGGATGGAGCCTCAACAAGCGCACCAAGACCATCAGCTGAGATACTCAAACAATTTGGTTCAAGGAGTAGGAAGCGTAGAGGTGCCATACAAGCTGAAGCACCACTTCAGGTACCTGAACAAGTTGCACCACTTGAAGTACCTACACCACAAGTTGCACCACCTCAACCAGAACTTGTTCCAGAGGTTGGAGCTGAAGCTGAACTTGGGCCTCAAGCTGAATTTGGGCCTCAATATGAATTTGGGCCTCAACATGATGTGATCGAGTTGACCCAACCTGAACACATGGATTCAGATGCCCCAATCCCAGAAGAGGTAGTTCATCAACTTAATGACTTTACTAATGAAATGGTGAAAGGTGGAATGCTTAACCACAAGTACATCCACTTGAGGAGTGCTACAAGGAAAAAAAGGGCACAATCAAAACAACGCTGGACCACAAACATACCTCTTGAAAGCTATGTCAGTTCTCAACATAATGTGCGTAATTAATTGGCATGGCATTTTGTTAGTTGGCATTGTGTTATGTATATGTACTTGGCTTTGTTTGTATTAAATATGCGTGTTTTTTTTGGGTCAAGGATGAATTTGGTGCACCAAAAGCTGCTCAACCTCAAGCATCATCTGACATGGTAAGGACTCGAGCATCCAGCAAATCATATGGAGTGAGGCTTAGTGGACTTAAATGGAAAGGAAAGAGGGCAGTACATACCAACAAAGATTGAGGATGGAAGGATCTGACTGAATTTTGGAGGAATTGGTGTTGTAATCAAACACTGATTTATTTTGTTTTGCAAGCTAGAGAGCTTGAATGGGAATGCAGTCAATGTAGGTTCATATGAAACTGCTTACCTTTTTGGCAATTAAACAGCTAAATATAACTTTTGTTTTATATTGAAACTGCTTACATTTGGGCATAAGTGCCACCTATATATACTACTATTTTGTGCAATGTATCTGTTCAACTCAATTCTATACTTACATGTGCAGCTCAATTCTATCAGGAATGGCAACAAAAGTTCATACTTATTAGCAAAAATACGCCATTACATAAACTTAGTACTACTACTATAACACAAATTACAATCACACTAATAGAAACATAGTAGAAAGATCACATTCATGAACCAAAATAATAGAACATAACAGTACTTAAATTTCAAACCAGTCAATTACATAGGTAGCAAATTATAAATCCTAGTACTGAAAACCAGAGTAGTGCCTAACAAACATCAATAAAAAGTACCAATAACATCAACATTAAAAGTACCTAACCCAACAGTACATAAAGTACTCCCATAAAAAGGTTAATTTGCTACATATTAATCAGAATTTTGCCATAATAACTAAACTAAACATAAATGCAACAATTGCAATGAAGACATAGTTGGAGAACTCTTTTTGTTTCTTCAGCAGCTTAATTTGTTTCTCATAGTCTTGCATTTCTGTCAATTTCTTTTTCAGATCCAGCTTGACTTCATTGTTCAGGTCAGATTTCTGAGTCTCCAGGGCCACTTTCTCAGCTTTGACCTCAATCAATTGCTTCTCCATCGAAATTGCATCCAGGGTACTAGCATGCTCCATTAGGTATTTCAGGCGACAAACCTCCCCCCTCAGATACTCCCCCTCTTTCCGCAGAGTATTCTCAGACCGTTTCAGGTTCTTGAGCATCATCTTAATATGATGAGCATACTCCTCATCATACCAATGAAAGTAGGAACACTGGCTAGACTGTATCAAACAAACAATAACATAACATTAAATATTGAACCCTAAACGAGCATCAATACAAATCAAATTAAGTCCAATAATCATTTCTTTAACCCTAATTGGCCGAAACCCTAAAATTGAAATACCCCTAATTCATCGAAATCATGAAATTGCAATGTAAGACAAAACAAAAAATATTATCATTCCAAACTCAGAATTCAAAAAAACCCATTAGTTAGTTATACTTATCCCTAAAATTTAAAACCCTAACCCTAAATATTATCAATCCTAACCCTAAATCTGAAACAATAACCCCCAAATTCGTTAACTCAAACCCTAAATTTGTTAACCCTAACCATAAATGACTTCTAGTTTGTTCTTACCTCGCATCGAAAGAATCTTCTCCCAGGATTCTTTTCTGACCATGAAACCAAGAGTCTTGCTTTTTTCCCACACTTGCAGTTCGTGATATCACCAGCAGGAATGACACCGTCGTACTCCCTTTCTTCAGCCATTGCAACCGTCGAATAATTTAGGGGAAGAAAGACAAACAAACGGGTTAGAAGAAGAATACAAAGATACAAAATAACGGGTAACACTGAACTTCTATTCAAAATAAACCCTAGCCCTAAATTATATTTAGCAATATTACCATAACAACCTTACCTCCAGCTGTGCAACATTATCCAACGTGGAATTAAGTTTCTGTCAAGGTAATGATGTGTAAAAGAATTATGGACGGTAACGGAGGTTGTCAGTCACGCGTCCCATTCCGTCAACAAGAGGGTTTATAAATGGCTGAATCATAAAGTAAAGGGATCAGTTAAAGTAAAAGTGAACGTTAAGGACCAATCGAAAAAATTGTGTAAAGTACAGGGACCTTAGTATGGGTTTGGCCTAGAATTTATAGTAAAACAAGAATAGATGAAAGTTAAATTTGGACCGTAGAAAAAATAAAAAAATAAATTAAATGATTAGATAAAATTTAGCTTGAGCTAAAAAAATATTTTCCGCCATTGGCTCAAACAAAAATTTCAAACTCTTAAATGAAGTTCTAAATTCTAATAATGATATTATTTCTAAAGAAAAAACAAGTACATGTACAATAAGAATAATAAAGAGAGTAGTAATTAGTCAATAATGTAAGATTCCATATAAGATCCAATCTAAATATGAGAGGCCATGTCTCTATATATAAAGGGGTAGCGTGATGAGAAAATGAATGCCAAAGCTTGAAAACATAGACACGTCATTATGGAAACTAAAAAAATCATAACGTTGGGACTTCTGTTCCTGCTGATGATAATCCTCTATTTCAAGTGGAATTCAACTGATAATCATTTACTTGGTTCAGATCCAATTTATCACTTTGATAGTAGTTTCTTTCCAGATGATTTTATCTGGGGAACAGCCACATCTGCTTATCAGGTAAAATTAAACATATATATATATATATATATATATATATATATATATAGGTATCGATTACGCGGTTTATAGATTTTTGTTGCTCTCTATGGTGCTTTCGGGCTAATAGGTTTTATGCTAAGTCAATTTAAATTTGCTCGATCTGTGCAATTACGACCTTATGTAATATTATGTATATTTTCATGTTTTTGACATTTAAATTAATTCAGACTGAAGGTGCAGCTGATAAATATGGTAGAAAGCCCAGTATATGGGATACATTTACTCATGAGTTTCCAGGTTTCTTATATCTGTTTCTCTATCTCCCACTCTATTTATATATAGCATGAAATAATATATTTTTTATTAATTTTGTAGAACGGATCTCCGATGGCAGCAATGGAGATGTTGCAGTTGATTTTTACCATCACTACCAAGTATGAAATACCTAATCTTTCTTTGCAGTAGTTGATTCGGTATCCAAACTATTGTTTTCTGCATTTTGGTCGCCAAACTTCGAACGTCTCATTTTGGTTACTAAACTTTAATTTCATTCTAAATAATGTTTATCCAGCTAAAATATTGATGTAATTTCTGGATTGCTAATATTTTCTTGAAACATTATCATGTATAATTTTAAAAGAAATTTTTAGATTAAATCATGCATACATAGAAAGTTTTTATGTAAAAATAGAATAAAATTTGTTGTCCGTAAATCTCTATATAAATGAAACCTAAGTTTATTTTGCTAAACAAATTTAAACCAAATAAATTTTGGTCACTGAATTACAAAGAAATGATAGTTTGAGTGGGTTAAATATTTTTGAGGTCACCGAACTATAACTGTTTTACAGAACGGTTACCGAATTATAAAAAAGTTATAAAATGGCTACCGAAGTATAATTTTTTCTTTTACAAAACAGTTAACGAACTATAAAAATTTGCAAAATAGTTACCAAACTATTGTTAATTTATAAAAAGATTATCTTACTGTAAATCTTTTTCTTATACACATCATCAAGATGATAACCCATTTGTAAAAAAAAAAAATAGTTCGGTTACCGTTTTATTAATTTTTATAGTTCAGTAACTATTTTGTAAAAAATAATTATAGTTCGAGTATTTTGTAACTTTTTAAAATTCGGTTTAACCCTAATTTGAGTACATTCGGATTAATCACCCTAATTTTTGTATGTTTAGACCATAAACTATGAAATACCTAACTTTAGAAAATCATGTTTTAGGAGGACATCAGGAAAATGAGTAGGAGATTGGGTATGAATGCCTTCAGATTTTCCATTTCTTGGTCACGAATAATACCTAGTAAGTACATATGATTATACTATATATTAATCCTCCATTTAATTAATTATATTTGTGAGACTCATTTATTAGTCTGACAATAAAATTTGTGAAATATTTATGATGTAGCTGGGCGTAGAAGTGAAGGAGTAAATGAGGAAGGAATAGATTTTTACAACAGGGTGATCAATGAAACTATACAAAATGGTGAGTCTAAATCTAACACGTCAGGTTTAAGTAATATATATGTTCCTTCTGGCATGGGAGCACCACCCATCTTATTTTTTTTTATCTTATTTATTACGCTAGTTTGTGGCTTTTCATGGTTATATATGTTTATTTCTCAACAAAATAAATTAATATATTTATAATAAAATTGTAAATAAATCATGATCATAATGAATTGTGTCGGGTGATCTTATAATTTATAAAAAAGTCAAAGAGCCTAAATAATAGAAGTAAAATTATTTTATTTTGACGTGGGCGCGGCGGTAATTAGACCCCCACACCTAAGCCAATGTGTCTTGGTTTTTGTTATTATGAGAAAAGTGTTAAAAGCTAATCTCATATTGTTAAATAACATAAATATAAATAAATTTATAAATCTAAAAATTAATTATTTAGTAATTAGTTTTAGTTATTAAATTATAATTAAATCTAAATACATTTCATATTTATATGGATTGTCATAAATTTAATAATTAATTAATAATAATTTATAATGATCACGCTGATACATTAAATAATTATTAGAATAAGGATTAATTACATATAAAATATTTACTTTTATCCTAAATTGCAATTCTATCACGATCTTTAAATTTTTTAATTTCTTTCATTATTTTTTAATTTTTTTACTATTAAAAGTCCGACGATTTATAGCTGAGGTAACAATTGAAGAACATGGCGCGATAAATCAAATGCTATGAGTAATTTGATTCCATCAACTAATTTAATGAATTTTATCCCATCAACTATAAATGAATTTAATAAAATTATTTATTCAAAATTCTTCAACCAAATAATTTTATAGCTTTTTTTCTCAAAGTATATTAATTGAAGGATATAAATATAGAAGAATCAATTAATAATATTTTATAATTGGATGCCTCTCATTTGATCTTCTGTTGTGAGATACAATGTAGGCATGAAGCCTTTCGTGACAATGTTTCATTGGGATGTTCCTCAATCCCTTGAAGACGAGTATGATGGCTTTTTAAGCCCTAAAATAGTGTAAGTATATACATATTCGTGTGCATCTTCAGCTTCAAAAAAATCAAATTAGACATTTTCTAATTAATTCCAACTTAATTTGTTAATTAGATCCGATTTTAAAGATTTTGCGGAGCTTTGTTTCGAACGATTTGGAGACCGAGTTAAAGACTGGATCACTTTAAATGAACCATTTATTTTTAGTACACATGGGTATGACTCGGGTGATTTAGCCCCGGGTCGATGTTCAGCTTGGGTGAATCATGCATGCGTTGAGGGAAACTCAGCAACTGAACCGTATTTAGTTGGCCATCATTTGCTCCTTGCTCATGCTAAAGCGGTTGAATCATACAGAAAACTAGTATGTATAACTTGCAATATTTTCATTTAGTCAACTATAAATGTGGAAATTTAATATTAATATGTAGGTTTTATCTTGTCTTTTATTTATTTAATTTGAAGCATTTTTATAATTTAATCTTCTTATTGATATCGTAGGGTCAAGATGGCAAAATTGGAATAACACTAGATGTAACTTGGCCTGAATCTTACTCCAATAGTGCTGTTGATCGTGAAGCAGCCCAAAGAAACCTTGATTTTTCGTTGGGTTGGTGTGTGCTAATTCCTACTTACTACATTTATCATTTTCTTCGAAATTTCACCGAGGAAATTTCTATACATTTTAATCGTTTTCTTTATCAAATTAAAGGTTTCGATCATGAAAATAAAATTAATTGATTCGGTTCAAACTAAATGCACATTCTAGTTTGTTAGTAAATCAAAACTAATTAATTTAGTGTAGGAGACTTTTTATTTTTTTTATGAATTATTGTAGGAAGACTTGCTCTCTATCTTATAATGAACTAATTAATATACCAGATTGTGTAATGTTGTTAGGTTTATGGAGCCTTTGTATTATGGCGAATATCCGAAAATAATGAAGAAGCTCGTAAATATTCCAGAACGACCACCTCGGTTGCCCGATTTCACTAAGGAAGAATCTCAATTGGTGAAAGGGTCGTATGATTTTATAGGCTTAAATTACTATACTGCAAATTATGCGTCTGCCAATGTTACTGTTGACCCCGATCCTAGACATATTAGATTTGCAACCGATAGTCTTGTTAATCTCACAAGTAAGCTCTTTTCTTTGTTTATATAAAACACTTAATTATAAGTTATAACTCTATATATTAATTATATTAAATTAATCATGCAATTCATTTATTTGTTTACAGAGTATAAAAATGGAAAACCCATTGGTGTGCAGGTCAGTATTTCAATTGAACAAATTCAAGGTCTTCTAAATATTAGAATAAAAAAAAAATACGACGCAGAGCCAATATATTTTTATATGTTTAATGAATTTGGAATTAATTTGCAGGCTTCTCCAGATTGGTTGTATGAATATCCACAAGGCCTCCAATATGTTTTGAACTATACTAAAAACGCATACAATGATCCTATAATTTATATTACTGAAAACGGTAAGTCTTTGATACAATAAATTAACTAATTGTAGTTATTAAAAATGACTCCATTTATTAATTTGAAGTATCTAATTTTGAATGTGTACTGTATGTGGTCATGGGTGAGTCCGATTCGGGGAAACCGGAAATTGATAAATCTCTAAAACCGAATCCGGAAATTGATAAATCTCTAAAACCGTACCAATTACAGACAAACGCCCCTGCTAACCCTGCCTCCTGATAATTATTTTTGTTGAATGTGCTCAGGTGTGGGTGATAACAAAGATTACAGTCCTGAGGAAGCTCTCATGGATAGGTGGAGGATAAGATATATCAATCACCATCTCGGGAATGTACATAGAGCTATTTGGTGAGTCCAATATCTAAAATGTTAAAATTACAAATTTCATATATTTTTTAATTTGCTCGAGTTGTTTCTTGTAGGAACGTTTTTTTTTTTGTAAAACCTGCTTATTTTTTTTACTTCTAGAATCAAATGTGATATTATAAAGGCTTAATTACTCAAAAACTCCCCACCTCTATCTCCTTTTGCAAATATACCCTGACATAGGAATTTCTCCAATTTTATCCTAATTTGTCATTTTATGTTTCAATTGTACCTCAATGTATTAAATTGACCTCTTTTTATTTATAAAAAAGTTTAAAATAAACTTCTATTTTGTATATTATTAATAATATTATGGTCTAATTGAAATATAGACTAAAATGAAGGATTATTTTAAACTTTTTTTCAAATGAAAAGAGATCAATTTAATGTTTTGGGGTACAATTGAAACATAAAAAGGCAAATTAGGATAAAATTGGATGAATTTCTATATCAGGATATATTTGCAAAGAGGGCTAAAGGTGGAGAGTTTTTGAGTGACTAGACCTATTATGAAATAGTGCTTTTACATTGTAATTGATGGGGTTAAATGTCTGGCTAGTTCCTAAAATCTACAAACTATATAAACTTATACTTAAGTTTGTTATAAAATATTTTTAATTTTTATTTAATGTAAAAATATTTAAACATTTTGCAATCAAATTAAACTGATATGATAGTCATATGAAATATATTATTAGAATATACTGATGCATCCACTACCATGCTATCATATTTTTATAAGGATTAATTCCTTAAAAAATCACGAACTTTACACGAAGTTTTATTTTAATCACGACCTTTAAAAGTTGTCATTTAAAGGCACGAACTTTCATTTTATTTCAAATCTAACACAAAAGTAAAATTCGGTGTATTTTATCTGACTAAAAATTCCTAATCCTAGATACTCTAACCGAAAGATAATAAGATTTGATGTTAATTAATAATTTTGGTCTTTCATTAATGATTTAGTGAATAATTTAGTTAATAAAAATACACTGAAATGATGAATTTGAAACAATATGAAAGTTCGTGACTTTAAATGACAACTTTTAAAGGTCATGATTAAAATGAAACTTCGTGTAAAGTTTATGATTTTTTTAGGAATTAATCTTTTTTATAATAACATCCGGCACAGAAACATATTTTAAAAATGTACTTCATCTTATCACTATGTCATATAAATTTAATCGGAAAATATTTTTAAAAATGCATTTTTGATATTAATTCAAAATACATGTATTTAATTCTTATTAGTGCCCGAATGCCTACTAATTCATGGTTGAATTTTCTTTTTATTGCAGTGACAACAAAGTTAATGTAAAAGGCTATTTTGCATGGTCGTTCATAGACAATTTCGAGTGGTCAAATGGTTATACTATAAGAATGGGTTTATACGCTGTTCGCGACAAACATAGTCTAGGAAGGCGCCAAAAGCTCTCGGTTGCTTGGTTTCAACGATTTCTAAAAAATAAAGCGTCTGGCGGCGGGCCAAAATGCGGTCTACTTGAATTAAAATCCGAGTCTTTCTCTGCGGACGAGCTATAAAATATGCACTTGAAATGAACTCGAATTAGTTACTATTCGGGCACCACTTGCAAAATTGTTGAACTGTGTTTGTTGTTAAATTTGAATGAACTGTTTTTCTTGTTCCCTTTCTTTTGATGCATTAGTTTGAATTTTACATTGTGGGCCATATTAAATTAAAGTTGTATTACAGTCTGATCGCTTCAGAATTAGGTCCTTCATTGTTTCAAATTACTTTATCGTATGTCATTTTACTTTTGTAATTCATCGAGTTTCAAATATTTCGGGATTAAGATATTTAAAATTTTGAGTTTTTTAATTGGATAAATTTTAAATCAAAAAATTATAATTTAGTTCATATCAAATTCATTTTATTTGGATTGTAATTTGATAGATCAGATTAATTAATCTTTTTACAGTATAAATGATAAAAACTCTATTAGTTTATTAAAAGAAGGTTTAATCACCAAAAAAAACCCTCACCTTTTAGCCCTTTTTCAGTTGCACCCTTACGTCGTAATTTTATCAATTGCACCCTAATTCGCACCTTTGGGTTTCAATTCCACCCTCAAAATCAAATTGGACTCTTTTTCACTCGGAAAAAATTCATTAAAAACCTTTATAAAATACTCGTTTGAACTCTTTTCCACATAAAAAGTTAAAAATGGATGACTCATTTTAACTTTTTTTAAATAAAAAAGAGATCAATTTAATACTTGAGGGTGGAATTGAAAACCAAAGGTGCGAATTAGGGCGCAACTGACAAAATTGTAACGTCAGGGTGCATTTGAAAAAGAGCTAAAAGGTGGGGTTTTTTTTTGTGATTAAGCCTTAAAAGAATATTACAGTAAACAAATCATTGCTTCGGTTTGAACTTCAATAAGTATTATCAATATCAATTTTATGAACGATTATTCTATAAATTTGCGAAATAAGTATTTCCTCAAAAAATAATGAATAGTGATTCCATTGTTTTTCTTAGCAATCAATCAATAATGAAGAGTGGACAGGGCTTCGGCAACAACTAGAGCTAATTGATCCACTCCCCTATTTGTCACCAAACAACCTTTGAAATCTCTTTCTACCACTGCACAACCAGAACCAGAGCTCCAGCTAAAGCAAGCCGCATCTATGAAAGCAAAAGTATTGTTTAGATATATATAATTATCTGGATTGCTATTCGCCGCCCCCTTTTGCTTACCACCGCACGGGCAAAGGACAATTTTACCCTTTTCACATTTTCAATAGATAACCAATTCATAAAAAAAAAACTAAATCCTCTCAACTCATTCAACTTTTCACAAATTCATATTTTACGAAAATGTCGGATTTGGAACGAGATAGAAATCGACAACCTCCGGTAAGTATTTTTTTTTATTAATTTCGGTTTTTTTTTTAAAAAAAACAATTTAAAAAATAGAAAACGAGATTTCACGTCCCCTCCGGAGGAGGGGACACCGGAAACCGGCGTCCCCTCTTCCGGAGGGGACGTGAAATCCGACGTTCCCTCCGGAAGAGGGAACGTGGATTTCCCACGTTCCCTCTTCCGGAGGGAACGTGCGGCGTCCCCTCCGGAAGGGGGGACGCCGGAAACGGCGTCCCCCCTTCCGGAGGGGACGCCGGACGCCCGTTCCGTAATTTAATATTATTTTTTTTTTTTTAAAATTTAAAATAAAAAATTAAATTTAAAAATAAATTAAATAATTTTACAAATTTATTTAATTTAATATATATTATTTCTATAATTTAAATTATTATAATTGCAGGGCAGAAAGCGTATGGGGAAGACGTTTTTGGCCCCAGAATTAGGGGGATCGGGAGCCCGTCACGTTACGACGCGTAAAGTTTCTGCCTCGGCTCGACGGAAGAAACAAGCGCATACTTCTCCCGATGAGGTCCGCATTTCTGTTGAGGATCTTAGAGAGTCTGATGATTTTGTGAGCTCAGAGGACGAGCCAGAGGACGAGCCAGAGGACGAGCCAAGTGAAAAAATTTACATTTCTAAACGGAAAAAGGGTGCAGGTGGTCGGTTCGTTGGCGACTCGTCATCAGGTAAATATAATTAAATGATTATAATTAATTTAATAATATTGTTAAAAAATTAAATGTAATTTAATTATGTTTACTGTTACTTTCAGGGTCGAACAGACGACCTGAAGAGGTTGACGTGTGGACCGTTACTGGTCCAGTACCTGGTGGACCCGAGGATGACACTGTTATTCCTAGTTTTCTCGGGCATGTCGCTTCTCGGCTATGGGATGGGGCGGACAGAGGCGTGCTGAAGTGTCAGACTAGACATGGAGCTCTGAAGAAGCTGAGACAGTGGTATGAGACGGCCTCAGAGGAGGTTAAGGTGCTGATAGACGGGACTGAGATATCACATCTCCCGTTTATCATGTTTGATCATCTGGATATCCCGCTCCTTTCTGCATTTGTGGAGCGATGGCAGCCAGATACAAACTCTTTTCACATGCCATTCGGGGAGATGACCATCACATTACATGACGTGTGGCATATTCTTCGGATTCCAGTTGCTGGGGCTATGGTTTCAGGTGCGATATTCTGTTATATTTTTTACATTTAATGTTATTTAGAATAAGTTAATTGTTTTAGGTTATTTAATAAAATATTTAGACAAATTAGTTGTTTAATGTGGATTGTGTTTTGGTTTGCCAATTGTAATTTCTTTGCAGGACTTCCCTGAAAAATGGGTGATGCTCATTTTTAGGGGAAGTGCTGCCCAATTTTTTCTAGAAATTTACTGTACCTATTGCGTGATATTAATTTAAATTGCGAAATTATGTTTTCAGGTCAGCCGAACAAGGCTCAGCTGATGGCTTACTGCGTACAGATTTTAGGTATTTCACCAGAGGATCTTGTGAGTAAGACGAGCAAGCATTTTGCCCAGGGAGGTGTGCTGATTGAGTCGATCATCAGCTTATGTAGGCGTGACCGTACTGCAGAGGTGGAGGCAATAGCCTGGATCTGGTTGACGTTAGGTTGCACTCTATTCACTGACAAGAGTGGCCATCGGATTAGACCTGCAACCATATGGGAGGTGCGGGAAGGAGTCACAGATACGAGTACAGTTTCCTGGGGATCAGCTACACTAGCTTATCTCTATCGGCAGCTTGGAATCTCATCGAGAGGAGACTGCTCCGGTTTGACTGGCTGTCTGACACTGCTGCAGACATGGATTTATGAGTACTTTCCATGCTTCCGGCCCCAGCGAGAGCGGTTGTTGATCGAGTCTCATCTTCCTCGATGTTCTAGCTGGAGTGCTATTGCGTCTGATTGCTCAGCCACCCGACTTCGGTCCTTGCGAGCTCGTTTGGACACGCTGACTGCTGAGGAGGTATGTAAATTTGTTAATCTATTAGTTAAATTTTATTTTATTACGATCGCTATATTTTAATTTTTGTTTTGTAATTTTTTAACAGATCACATGGCTCCCTTTTGGCGGCGAGCCTGCTGCCACCGTAGAGCACACTGCATATTATGGCTGGATAGCGTACCGGGACATTGTCGAGCCGTACATGCCGTCTAGGGTGCTGCGACAGCTGGGTTATGTGCAGACTGTACCTGTGCCAATTTGTCGGCCAATAGGGGCTGTTAGGTCCTGGAAGTCAATCAAGTACTCTGTGGACATGAGTGTGACGATTGCGGTTGACATGTGGAACGCTTTTCCGGTCATGTACAAGCTGCCGTTAATGGGATTTGAGGAAGCCCACGTTATTGCTGGAGGATGCCATCCAGCTTACCTGGACTGGTTCGAGCGCCATTCGCACCCCCGTGTCCTTCCTGGCAGAGATGTTCCACGACGACATCCTCCCCGCAGCAACAACGATTATGTAAGTTTTCATTTTATAATTTAGTGAATATTACATATATTTAACATATTGAATTTACTTGTCTATTTGTGGTATTACAGTGGATGACACTGGTGACCACGAGGTACGAGCATTTCATCCAAAAAGTCAGCACGATTACCGGCCAACATAGACAGCACTGCGACTTTGACGGCATTCCGGAGTTGGAGACTGAGACGGAGGAGGCCAGCACGGACTTGGAGAGAATCATTGCCGCTTGGCGCATTGCTGACTGAGTGTTGTTAGTATATGTTGTATGTTTATAATATTAGTACTTTTTTTTGATTATGGACTTGTTTTCTTTAGATGTTAGTTTCTAGAGAATTTTTTATATTATGTACGTGTTTGTTTTTATGCAATTTCATGAACATTTTTAAATATTACGTACTGTGGAGTTCAAAAATATTACACGTATAATAATAAAACACGCAATCAGCATAATTACCGAATAAACATTTTACAATCAACTCAATCTGCCATACCTATCAAACTATCCCATTGCTCTCTCCTATTAGCATATAAAGTATGCCAAGACTGAACAGTATGGTCCCTGTGCTGGAACCACAGGGTGGGAATTGGTGGGACAGGAAAATTATCCTGCAAATTCAACCTAACAAAATGTGCGCGTCCACTAATATACAATATCACTATCTCCTTCGATGGTCGTGAGTGAACCTCAGAGGAATGCAAAGGCAGAACAGTAAACGAAGAGAACCGCGTCTGTTGTAGCGTCCCGCCTTGTATGTAAATAACAGCTGCATTGAAGATAGTGGCAATAGGGAACAAGTCATCCAATACCTGCATCCATTTAATAAGTCAGAATATAAATATCATTTCTTAAAAAAAATATAATAACTTTGTGATAAATTTATATAATTCAGTTAAATACCTGCATCCAGTAGCTAGGGCCACACTCGCCGCCTTCCCAGCTAATACGTGTAATGGCCGCTTGCAACCCATCAATGAAAATACCTTCGTATCGATAAGGGTGGGCGGAGATTTCGTTTGCAATGTTCATTCTAGTCATTCCCCACATCTTCTCGTCACCATATATGTGGTCTGCCACCACGCGAAATCCACAGTTGCCGTCTCCACGCACGTCCACAAGCTCGTCAACGAATGGTAAAAGGAATCCTGGAATAACCTCCGCATTTTGCAAACCAGCTGCGGGAAATAAAAAAAATATTATTATAAATAACAAGGATACTACTACAGTAGACGTACATAACGAATATTAGTGGATGATAATTACCTAACGCGGATGTACGATTTTTCTGAGCTTTGGAAGATTTAGGACGACCAGGTACACGGTCCTTGTACTCATGACGACTCGGATCCCGCTTCGTTGATTTGCTCCCCTTTGGTCGACCTCTGACATTTGTTTTAACTTCTGGTTCCATGTAGCCTAAGTCTTCGGGGTGAAGTCGCTCTCGAACAATACGAGAAATATCACGCAACACTGAAGGATCCTTAGTCATGACCTCGTCGGCGACCTCGTGAAAATACTGATGTTCCTCAGTCTGAAAACCAGCAAAATCGGGTTGCGCAGATGTGTCCAATCCATCGCCGAGAATAACAAGTTTCGTCCAAAACGGGTGTATACTGTCAAGGCTGATCGGGTTACCTACAAATAACACATATTAGCTTTCAATAACAATATTAATATTTTTAATATTAGTATTCAATGAAAGTGGTGCGTGATACCTGAATCGACCACCGCTCGCAGCTCACATGCACAGGGGATCTGATGTGTTGATCTAACCACACAACCACAGCGATCGTAGACATCGGTACTCAATTCTCGCATACGCCTTAGTTCTTTCGATATTAAATCCAGACAGTAATGCGACACTCTGCATGAGAGCTTGTCAAATGGAAAACCGCGTCGATGTACGCCAATAGTCCGTCTGGAGTCCTCAAGTGTTTTGCTGCAGTAATTTTAAAACATTTATGTTAATAACAATGTCCACATAGTTTGTATAAGTACTAATATTACTCGAGAAGAATGTTACCGGATATCTATCAGCTGCGACTGTATAACTTTGTCGACCTTCGTCCAGACTGTGTCCAGAGCACCGGTGCTAGAGTTGAGCCACTGCTTAAGCTGAGCATGTGCGCTCTCGACTCTACATGTGGTGGTGTTTCCAAAATGTAGGACTAAGTCCGTCCAGCAAGATACGAACTTCTCTCTGTGTCCCAGCCAAGTCCCCTCAATGTACTGTATCAACCCTGGAAAACCTTTAAACCGATCTCTGAAGTGCTCCACAGCTATGTTATATTGATCAAAACTTGGCGCTCTGATAATTTTCTTCCATGTACTATTCTTGAAAATTTCAGCAAACTCTTGGTTTTTCCCACTAATTCTGTACACTCTATCTTCTACGTCCTTATTTATGTGCCACGTACATAGTAGATGAGAAGAACGTGGGAAAACCTCTGACACTGGTCTCATAAGCCCCAATTCTCGATCAGTAAGAATAGCGCTCGGATGAATATGTTCCCCAATCAAGCACCTGCATTATTGCCCGATGATTTAATAAGTAATTTGAATTTGAATATCATTAAAATATCAAATAACATAATTATAATTAAATACCTCAGTCTCTCCAATACCCATCTGTAGCTCCCTTCAGTCTCATCCTTCATAATTGCATATGCAATTATAAAGTTCTTGTTGCAAGGAGTCATTCCAATAATCTCAAAAAAAGGCAGCTTGTACTTGTTCGTCTTGTACGTGGAGTCCATGCCGATGATCCAGTAGTATGTACGAAGTAGTCTCACTGAATCAGGATGAGCCATGAAAATATGGGTCAACACACCTGTATCCTCCTCAGCAAGAGTCTAGTGTACATAATCATTTTGCTGAGCCATGTGATAAAATTGCCCAACCACATCTCTACCCTCAAAGCTAGACTTTCTCAAAGTCTCTCTATAGTTGTACACTTGCTTTATTCTAGGGTTGTCAGATGGTACTTTTTCTTTTAAAGCTGCCATGATAGAACACGGCTTCGCTTGTGCCGCAGTCATATCTCGCACAATTTCTTTCGCCTCGCCACTCAGCCCACTCATCTGACGGTATCCTTCAGGATACACAGCTAGAGCATGGTTGTGTGTACTCGAAATACCAGGATCTGTAAGTATAAACCATGCAGTCTTTCCTAATTTGACAATAATTTTAAATTTGCACTTACACGCTTTTGTCTTCGTATTTTTCCGTACGAAGGAATCAGAATCTGTGAATGAACCTCTGTAACGCTCACCCCGAGCACATCGTAGAAGCTTCTTTTTCCCCTCGTTCTTATGTGACGAAATGACTAATTCAAATCCAATCTTTATAGCAGTACTCTTAGCCCAAGTAATTGCTTCAACATCACTATCAAACCCATGATCTAGCTTAAACCAATCGCTGTAATCAATTCCATCACCGCCATAATCTTCTAAATCAACCTGCAAAACATAAATACTTACGTTTAACAAATCGAAATAATATGTAATAAAAAGTCGTAATAATATGGAATAAAAAATTACTGTAATTATTAATTTTTTTAGCATTAATTAATTTCCGGCCGCGACGTTTCGGTCGCGGCCGGAAAAGGGGACGCCGGCGTCCTCTCCAGAGGAGAGGACGCCGGCGTTGGGCGTCCCCTCTAGAGGAGGGGACGCCCAGCTCCACGTCCCCTCTAGAAGAGGGGACGTGGAGTTGGGCGTCCCCTCCTCTAGAGGGGACGCCAATTTTGGGCGTCCCCTCCTCTAGAGGGGACGCTCGGCGTCCTCTCTAGAAGAGGGGACGCCCAAAATTGGCGTCCCCTCTAGAGGAGAGGACGTTGAATTTCACGTCCTCTCCTCTGGAGGGAACGTGAAATCCAATCGTCCCCTCCTCTGGAGGGAACGTGAAATCCAATCGTCCCCCTTGAAAAAATTTAAAAAAATATTTAAAAAATTTAATTATTACCCCAGAAAAGCCGGAAAAACTTGTTTCCGAATGTCGATACTCGTTTCCCGACGAATTATACTCGTTATCCGTCATTTTACTCGGCTTTTTACATATTTTTCCGAATGTGTTCGAATAAGTTGAGAGAATCTTGGTTTTTTTTTTTCGAAATTTTTCTAAAAGGGCAGAAAATGTCTTTTGCCTGTGCGGTGGTAAGCAAAAGGGGGCGGCGAATAGCAATACCCTATAATTATAGATAATTAATTCAGTGGTTAAAGTTAGGGTCTTTATGGGACATTTAGCCATTTTAAAAAAATTATATATACATAACTTTGTTCTTCTTTTGCGATAAACAGAGGGTTAAGAAATTAAATCCTAATCACTACTCATAATCTTAATTTCTTCACGAAAAACTTGAATTCTAGCTATATTACTCACTAATTCTTCAACGGAAGGTTCAAATCAACTATTGGTGGAGTAATCGACGGAGTAAATCAAGTTCGATAGAAGAGATCGTTGAGAAGTTGATTTTAATCTGTCTTGAGTTGTATTAAGCTAGGATTGGGTTTTGTTAAGAATCGGTTAATGTTTGAATTTTGATAAGTTACTGTGAATGATTTTTGGCTATGGAGTTTGTATGATGAAGATGGTAAGTGTAATTAATGCATAACTAGTTTATAATTTATAGCACATTTTGTAATACATTTTTGAAATATAACATTTATAAAATGGAAATTTAGGAATATAATCGATAATTGATTATTAACAATAAGTTAATGCTGTAAGTTAAATATTTAAGTGAATAAAGGCAATAAGAACGCGAGCTATTTATAATGCGACTATAAGACGTATTGAGATTAGATTATAAAAGAAAAGTTAATGGATTAAACAAGTTAAGTATAGATTTAATATAATAAGTTATGAGGCTTAATCGTAACATAATACTTGATATAAGTGTACAATTAGTAAATTTAGTTAATTTATATTATATCAATGTTGAATTCTAAGAAATTATTGATATTTTATCTTAAAGTAAAGGAGTGTACTTGAGAATGAATTACAATATATAGCGGAATATAAATAACCGGGCCTGGGGAGCGTGAGATCTCGGACGATGGGTCATAGTTGTGATTTATGTTTGCAAAGTAAAATCGAGATTTAAACGTCGGACCCAAAATTTATGAATTCAGTCGACGAAAATATGAAAAGTGTTTTAAGAATCAGCACTTAACTCGATAATCGATTAACTGATTATAAAAAAGAGTAGAAGTTTAAAATTGCGTGATTTTTTATTATAGTATGAGTTCACAGTCAGCCTAGAGTTAAGCCTGTATTATTTTATAATTATTAACGAGTAATTTATATTTAGATCTGACGAGTTTCGCGAATCTCAGGGTCAGACAACAGCAATAAGGGAGTATTATTTTGGACATATCGATCGACTGTTAGTTTGTAAATATTTGATTTTGAATATTTAAAATACATTGCTTTATATCTCTAATTATTTTATATGAATCGTACTTTATTTAATATTTTTAAACTAGTATAGATCTGACGAAACATGCTATTTATTAGGTGTCAATCGTGTGCACTAGTAGCATCAACCTAGGATTGTGACCTAATAAAGATTGTAGATGTGAAATTTTATATATTGTAAAAGTTAGATATGAGGTTAACTCGGTTGAGACCTTGGGATTGGGATCTCAATGGATTAAACTCTCGGAACTTCTATCTAGTGAGTAGATTCGGTAGAGCTATGAATCTTTCGGGACTCACAACTTGAGATTACGAAATGGTCGAAGGTTAACTCCGTAGAGCTGTGAATCTTTCGAGATCGTGCCAAAAGGAATATGTTGATATGTGTTATATACAGACATTATATATGATATTGGAGACAAAATTACTTGTATATACCAGACTTATAACTATTTCTGGATATGAGACAAATAGCTAATTATGAATTAGGGTTTCATTCAATTATATATTTGAAAGTACATGCATACGACATTTTTATCGTGTGAATTTAAAGTTTTAATTCAATATTCATCAGTAACTTATACGAACTCACTCAGTTTATACTGACTCGTTGCTTCCAAACATTTTTACAGGCATAGAAGTTTACTGGATTGGATTTTCGCATCTTGTTGGAAGTCTAATTTTGAAAAGTATTTGTAAAGTAATGTTTTTACTCTAGCGCCGCAGTAATACTAGTATTATAATTTTTTTTATGTGCTATAGACCCAGTCTGTAAATTTAGTGCACTCTGATAATACTTGTTGGTATTCACTCACGATGTTTGATATGATGTATATCTTGTGTGATAAATATTTATGTTTATTTCAGGTTTGACCTCGTTGTGTGATTTAATAGCAGTTGTCATGCCGACCTTTGAAAGTTTAAGAGTTAAAGCAAAAATTTATAGTGATTTCAAGCTCGTTACGGGTTTCGGAGCTATCACTTTCATTCCCTTGTGATTTTTAGTCCGAGATTTAGAATCGTGATAGTTGGGTGGTCAAAAATGATAACCAACACGGCCGACAGATGGTCAACACATGCTACGCTCACTAATTATCACTGGACTATTAAGACTGACGACTTTTTATATATGAGTATATTAGAGCAAATTACTTTGAGATTCCTAAGATATATCATAATTAACAATTTGATATCTCTTATTTCAAATTGATATAATTAGGATATCAATTTGTTGAATTACTGGTTCAACCAGGTCAATCAACAGTTTGATTGACGGTTCCAATCCGATGAACTGGAATTCTGATTCTTAAAATAAATCGAACCAATTAATTGACCCATTTTTTATTTAACCGGTTCAACCGAGTTATCAGACCTCATTTTATATATGCAAATTTAAGTGTTTTGCTGTCAATTTTGCAGCCCATCGCTAATTCTCGTAAAAAGAAATTCATATGTATACATTTTTTATAAGTGGACTACTAAATACTGTCCCTAAATTACTAGTCACCGCACCTATCATTAACTAAAGACTTAATTACTTAAAAAAAACTCACTTTAATCTTTATTTCGTTTATATCCTGACCTAGAAAAACTGTCACATATACCCTTGACGTTGTCATTATGTTTCGCCTCTACCCCAAATTTCAAAAAAAAGATGATTTATTAAAAACAACTAAATTTAAGGGTTATTTTATACCTTTTTCTATTAAAAAATGTACAAACTAATACTTCATCTTTAAAAACATTCAAATAAGTCCTAAAATTAATTAATTTTTTTAATTTAAATAAAATAAATAAATAAAATAAAATATTTTTATTAAGTCCTACTTATAACCGTACTTCTATTTAAAAAACCGCTAATATTAATTTTTTTTTAATTTTTTAATTTTTACGGAAATAAACTCCTTTTTCCATGGACTCCTCCATCTGTTGAGGAAGGAGCTGCTCCTTCCTCCATGTGAGGAAGGAGCAGCGTCCTCCTTCCTCGTGGAGGAAGGAGCAGCGAGCTCCTTCCTTCCATGGAAGGAAGGAGCTCGACATGGAAGGAAGGAGCTCGCTGCTTTTCTTCCTTCCATGGAAGGAAGAAAAGCTCCTCCTCCATTTTTTTTAATTTTAAAAAAAAAAATTGAAAATTGATTTTAAAATTAAAGTGCGGTATTAGGTTGAAATTAATTAGTCTGATGTAAAAAAATTTACGGTTTTTAATTTTTAAAAAATTATTGGTAATTAATATAAATTAAATTATTATTATTAGTTGATTTTTTTAAAGAAGAAGGTGTTTTTGTTTAATTAATAACATTGACGTGTAATTAGAATATATGCTAAAAATGAAGGATTATTTTAAACTCTTTTTCAAATGAAAAGAGGTCAATTTAATACCTCGAGGGTAGAGGAGAAACATAATGACAACGTTAAGGGTATATGTGACAGTTTTTCTAGGTCAGGGTATAAACGAAATAAAGATTAAAGGTGGGGTTTTTTTTAAGTAATTAAGCCTTAACTAAATACCCTTATCCCTATTTCAAATTCAAAACAAAAAACCAAATCCTCTCGACTCATTCAAAATCCGACGAATGAATATAACGATTTAAAATAAAAGTGTCGGAAGCTAGCGGAAATAGAGAACGAGAACATCGAATAAGTGATATGTTTTGCGTTTTTAGTTTTTTAAATTTTTTTAAAATATTTCCGGTCTGACGTCCTGAGATGGCGCTGAGAGTTTTGTTTCTGGTTTACACATTGTTGACGTAGACTTCATCTAGAAGTTTAATTAATACGACTGTATAGGCCTGGACTATCTTATTATTTGTAAAATTGAAAGAAAGTTTCTTTGGATGATGTATAAATTACATAGTAAAAGTACATTGTTTTATTATGTTTATTGTAATAATAAGGCATAAAAGTTTTTTATATTCATAATTTTAATTATTTTATTAAATATATCTTTTAAAAATAATTTAAAACTTGTAATCTGTTGTTTTTACCAATTAAAACCGATACTTTTAATTTAAATGTCTTTTCATGCGCATAATCCTTAATTTAAACTCAATTCTCAAATCGAAATACAAAATGAATTATGTGAATAAGTATATACCAAGTCAGTCCTGTGATAAAGCCCTTTCAGCCAAGCTAGCGTGTTAAAAACAGAAAGTCGTAGAGTAAAATAATTAGTTATCGAATTAAAAATTTATTAAAAAAATTTAAAAATAACAATGATTAATTTGAAGTTTCAGTAAAAAAAAAATGATTTGAAGCTTGATATAATTACTCCATTTTTAAAATGGATGGGTTAGAATTAATGTGTCAAAATATTTTTTTAAAATATATTTAATAAAAATATCAAAATTGTGGACATAGCTTATTTTTCCCAATAATAATAAATTTTCATCTAAAAATTGAATAAAACATTTAATTCAAAATTTATACAATTTTTTTGAAAATAAATATATCTACCATTCTCTAATTATAGCGGTACGCATTATTATATGAATAGTGATATGCATTCTTATTGGACAAAAAAAAATTATTTATTTTTTGTTTATATATTAGGCGAGGTCTTCTTAAAAAGAACCTAATAACGTAACATTTTCTGGAATGTCAACTTTCGAAGCAGGTATGCAGTAGGAACACTCCATGAAATCGAATGATTCGAGTAGATATTTCTTTTGAAGCAGGCACCAGGAACACACAATGAAATCGAATCAACATTTTCGTTTTTTTTTTGGATTATATGATCTTCTGATGTTTATATGATTTCATCCATTAAAATGAAGGCCTAATGCACCCGACTTTTTAACCTCTTATACACTGACATTGAAAACTGATTAATTTTATCTTATTTTGTGTTTTTTTTGTTTTCAATCATACCTTTAAATATAAAATTTATATTTTTTTAATTAAAAAAATATAAAAGAATTTTTCAAAAAAAGGTTAATTTAATATAAAAAGGGTCAATTTAAACAATTTTTTGAACTTTTTTAAATAAAAAAAAGGTCGATTTAATACTTAAAATTACAATTGAAATGAAAAAATGCAAAATAGAATAAAATTGACTAGTTTTTAAAGTTAGGGTAAAATTAAAAAAAAGACTAAAAAAATCAGGTGTTTTTAAGATATTAAACCTAAAATAAAAAGAGAGCTGGAATTTCACCATCTAAATAAATGGATCCATTTGAAATACTCATATTCTTTAATAATAGAAAAGTTATTTAAAAGGAACTCGGAAATTCATTCATAAAAAAAAATTTAATGTCATAAAAATACATTAACTTTACACGTTTTTTTATTTTGATCACGCCGTTTAAAAATCATCATTTTCATACACGAACTATCAATTTTTCTCAAATTCATGCACCGTTCAAAAATCCGGTGAAAATTGTAGAGCTGACAACCAGATAATGACATGTCATAATGAATCAGATAGTGACATGTCAATAATATTTTTTAGATTTTTGAACTGTTTATGGATTTGAGAAATATTGGTACTTGGTATATGAAAATGATGACTTTTAAATGGCGTGATTAAAAGAGAAAATGTGCAAAGTTAGTGAATTCTTTTGAACGTTACTCAAAAAATAAACAAAAAAATTTATCAATTATAATTAATATATTAAAATATTTTTATAATATATTTTTATTTTTTCAAAATAAATCACTATAAAATCACTGTATTTAATGCCTAATGAAAGTATTTTAATAATTTTGTGTTTTATTAGACATCTTAGCTTATCCTTTTTTGGTTTTATTTAACCTCTCAAATTATTCGTGAAAAATATACACACTAATATGAAAAAATAAAAATAGTTTTGATTTTGGTCTATTTGACCCATAAATTATATTATTTTGATCTATAATACTCCTTAACTAATTTGTTTTTCTATTGCACATCTAAATTTCTATTTTCGTTCATTTACCCTCTCATACAGTGTATCAATTCTAAAAAAAAGTATAAATTTGCGCTTCATATTTCAACTAAAAAGCAATGTCTTTTATTCATTATCTAAAAATTCATTTGAATATTAATTGTTTTAATTTTAGCAATGTATTTTTGACACAAACTTGCAATTTTAGCAATTTAATACATGAACTATCATTTATTTTTTAAATTCTAAGTATCGAGCCATTTTCCTTTAGAAAAATACTGAAGTGTACATCGAAATTAAACACTAATTCAGGGTTCACATCAGTATCTTTTAAACATAAAATTTTTCGGTGCTTAAAACTATAAAAAGCCGAATGTTGGTGTGTACAATTTTCATAATTGAAAGTTTGTGTTAAATTTACAAAACACATTAAAATTTGTACATTTTTAAGCAGTTGAGTCTTCATTTAATATCATCAAAGCATAGTAAATATATGTATTTTATAAATATCGTTATAAAAAAGAAAAAAAACTCTTGTTGTCATTGTTGAATATAAAAAAAATGTTTATATGTACAATAAGTAATATCATGTAATTATTTGATTAGTTTTAAATATTTTTTTATTCATTTTTACTACTTTTTTCTAATTTTTACCATCGTCAACAAATTACAAATTTTTAACAAAATTTAAAATAAATATTTTTTTAAAAGAATTCTATGTCATCGTACATAAATTCATTTTTGTATGCTTATTAGCATTCATTCTAGACATAATATTAAAAAAAATCAAATAATTGTATTTTCGAGAGGTTAAATGGGTAAAAACAATTAATACTTTAAATGTTCAATAGAAAAAAAAAATACTTTAGAGGTTAAATAAAATAAAATAAAATAATTTTAAGGGTCTAATTATGCATTATAATTAGTTATTCTTCACCTACTTCAAAAAGTTTAAATAGACGCGCTTTTTCACGGTGGACAAAAACGGTAATATATCGGTAAAAAAGTTATCAAAGTTGAAGGGTTAAATAGAATACAATTGAAAGTTAAGAGATTCAGTTGAAAATAGAAAAGGTATACAAGCCTAATAGAATAAACTGGTATAATTTAAGGGTTAAATTATATATCAAGCCGCTTTAATTTTGAAGTATCCAAACAAAATACCCTAAAATTACATATATTATTTCTGTAAACTCGTTCCTACAGAATAAGAATGTGAGTTATGATTCAATCTCATTTCTCGAAGATCAAGTTTTATGATTAAACTTTCAGAGAGGATCCTACATTAAACAAGAGTATAATAAGAAAAGTAGAGAAAAATTTATAAATTTATAACAATAATTATGTTTTCTTAAACTGTGTGATAAAGGTAAAATAGACAATTTTATTAAAACGGAGGGAGTATTTTTTATGAATAAGATAAACTATTTCTTGATTAACTATTATAAAAAATATAATTTATAATTATAAAAATTATTATTATCAAATATAAATATTATAAAATAAAATATTTATGAATTTTTATTGTATCTCTTTCTTTGAATTATGATTTTCTTTTTCTGGCCTTTTTTCTTAATCGTAGCTTTTTGTGTGTCATTTTATGTGTAACGTTTTTTTGTGCGAAAGTTTTTAAAAATGGTCTTTTATCGCATATTGTGACTTTTAATATATATATTATTTATTTATAAATATTATAAAATATATATAATTATCATCATTTGACAAATAATACTTACGTAAAACGACAATGATAGCTAAAAGAACAAATTGGAGTGCAGTTATAATTGGTGAAATGCGAAAATTTCCACCCAAATTTCAAATTCTTAAATGAAATTGTAATAATGATATTATCTCTAACAAACGAGTACACACAGTAGGAATAATAAAGAGAGTATTAATTAATTAGTCAAAAATGTCAGGTTCCATACAACTACTGCTACTATTTCACGCACTAACCCTAATAATTTCTTCGAAAAGTCGAATTTCTTCGAAACTTCTGAAATAATGTCAACTAAGTATCGTAAATAAATTGCTCCCGGACTAGGACAGCTGGAAGAGGAGTGGATGCTGGAACTGGGAACATAATGGCCCACCATTACAGGGAATCTCAAAGCCTGACAAATCGGGAGGTGTAGCCGCAATAGCACCCGTTTTTATATGTCTGTTGGCTTTACTAACCGCATAGCTTCATAATAATTCTGTAAAGCTTCCGCATAATTTCCGAATTTCGTCCCTGCTCGACGGGTGGGTCTTGCAGTCAAGCGGAATTTTTTATTAGAAGAAAGAGCAGGCAAAGCATCCTGGACTTGAACCAGAGACCTCGCCCGTGAAGTAAATCATCGCACCTACGGACTTTTAATCCGATCCAAACATGAGCGGCCGTGTCTCTATAAAATGGATATTGTGATGAGAAAATGAATACAAAAGCTTGAAAACATAAAAACGTCATTATGGAAACTAAAAAAATCATAACGTTGGGACTTCTGTTCCTGCTGATGATAATCCTCTTTTTCAAGTGGGATTCAACTGATAACCATTTGCTCGGTTCAGCGCCAATTTTTCAGTTTGATAGTAGTTTTTTTCCAGATGATTTTATCTGGGGAACATCCACATCTGCTTATCAAGTAAAAACACACACACACACACACATATATATATATATATATATATAAGATTTTACTCATTGGTGTCAATTAGGTGATTTATAGACTTTTGTTGCTTTCAATAGTGCTTTCCGGCTAATAGGTTTTATGCTACGTCAATTTGAACTTGCTTGTGCTGTGCAAATACGACCTTATATATTATTTTGTATATTTTCATGTTTTTGACATTTAAATGAATCCAGACTGAAGGTGCAGCTGATAAATATGGTAGAAAGCCTAGTATATGGGATACATTTACTCATGAGTTTCCAGGTTTCTTTTTTGTTTCTCTATTTTCCATTATATATATAATACGAATATCAAGTAGAAATAATATTGTTTTTATAAATTATGTAGAACGGATTTCCGATGGCAGCAATGGAGATGTTGCAGTTGATTTTTACCATCACTACCAAGTATGAAATACCTTATCCTTGGACACTACTAAAAAACTGTGTTTTACCGACGGATTTTAGCGACGGATTCAAAATCCGTCGCTAATTTTTTTTTACCGACGGATTTAGCGACGGATTTAAAATCCGTCGCTAAATTGTCATTTAAATTGGCGGGAGTGTTCCCGCCAACTTTAGTGACGGAAAATCCGTCGCTAAAGTTGGCGGGAACACTCCCGCCAATTATTTTTGATGTATTTAGCGACGGATTTCAAATCCGTCGCAAAATCTGTTTTTAGCGACGGATTTTAGCGACGGATTTAAATCCGTCGCTAATTACCGACGGATTTTAGCGACGGATTTAAATCCGTCACTAATTACCAAAAAATAAAAAAAATCGTAAAAAAATTATTAAATTAAATAAATTTTTTATCAAAAAATTATTTAGAAAATTAATTATTAAAGAAAAAATAATTATTTTTTTTTTAATTATATATAATATTATTTAAATATAACATAAATATATATATTGAAAATATTTTTATTTATTTATTCATTAATAATTATTTAAAATAACTATTAATTATAAAAAATAATTATATTAAAATGTGGAAGGAAGTATTTGTCATTTTTAATTACATTGAAATATAAATATACATATATATATAATAAGAAGCTGAGCTGGTTCAGGTGGAGATACGCGCGGGAGAACTTCAAAGTTAAAGAGCAATGAGTGGGAGCAGTGGGAATGATGGGTGACCTGCTGGGAAGTTTTTAAAAATTGCGAGTGGGTGATGGAGGCAACGGATGGGTAACCGAGGGCAACGGGGGACGGGTGGGGGACGGAGGTTGACGGAGTGTGACGTGTGTGACCGATTAAATAATAATAATTTATTTTACGATTTTTATTTTTTTTATTTTTTGGTAATTAGTGACGGATTTAAATCCGTCGCTAAAATCCGTCGGTAATTAGCGACGGATTTAAATCCGTCGCTAAAATCCGTCGGCAATTTCTGAAAAATCCGTCGCCAATTTTTTTGGTCCGTCGCCAAAAATTTAGCGACGAGGATTTTGCCGACGGATTGAATCCGTCGGGAAATCCGTCGGGAAACGTTTTCCCAACGGATTTCATGCTTTTAGCGACGGAAAATCCGTCGCTAAAAGCAAACATTTTAGTAGTGGGAGTAGTTGATCCGATATCCAAACTATCGTTTTCTGTATTTTGGTCACCAAATTTTAAGTGTTTCATTTTGGTGACTAGATTTTCGTTTTACTTCAAAAGATGTTTTTCCTGCTAAAATACTGACGCGACATACGGATTGCTAATTTTGCTTGAAAATTTATCGGCTTAATACATAATTTGACCCCTGAACTTGTACCCTTTTACCCATCTAACCTCTAAACTTAACGTCTCACCTATCGAACCTATGAACTTGTTAAATAATCCGATTTGACCCCTGAACTTGATAAATATGTAAATATTGAACCCTTCGTGTCCACCTGTCACTTGAAACATTCTAGAAGAAATTGTGTACGGAGGGGTTCAATGTTTACGTATTTATCAAGTTCGGGGGTCAAATCGGATTATTTAACAAGTTCAGGGGTTCGATAGGTGAGACGTTAAGTTTGGGGGTTAGATGGGTAAAAGGTAGCAAGTTCAGGGGTCAAACTATGTATTAAGCCAAAATTTATCAAGTATATATTCATAATTTCATTTTGAACGAATTAAATCATGCATACATGACAAGTTTTCATGTAAAAAAAAGTAAAATTCGGCTGTTTATTATTTTTTTAGCCGGAAAATCTCTACTCAAAATAAAATTTAAGTTTATTTTGCTAAACAAATTGAAAAGAAATAAAATTTTGTCAGTGAATTACAAAGAAATGATAGTTTCAGCACCTTCAAAATCAATTACCCATTTTTTTTTATGTTTTGACCGTAAATTATGAAATACGTAATTCTCAAAATGATGTTTCAGGAAGACATCAGGAAAATGAGTAGAAAATTGGGTGTGAATGCTTTCAGATTTTCCATTTCTTGGTCAAGAATAATTCCCAGTAAGTATATATAAAATAAACAATGTATTATAATCTTCCATTTAATTATATTGAGTGCCTAATTTATTTGTCTAACACTAAAATTTGTAAAATATCTAAACTGTGTAGCTGGGGATATAAGTGAAGGAGTAAATGAGGAAGGAATAGAATTTTACAACAAGGTGATCAATGAAACTATACGAAATGGTGAGTCTAAATCTAACATATATGTGCCTTCTGGGTGTACTCCCCAGCTTCTTTATAATTGCTATATACTATTATTTTTTAATAAAATGAATTAATTTATTTGTAATTAAATTGGTAAATAAATCATGAATAATGAATTGTGTCAGGTTATCTAATAATTTTATTATTTATAAAAAAGACAAAGAGCCTAAATTATAGAAATTAAATTTATTTTATTTTGATGAGATAAGTTAGATCAAGTGATAAGAACACTGTATGAATTTTCATAATCAAATCGAACCACCCTTATAAAATTTTAAAGCAAATATTCTTAATTCGGTTTACGTTTTTTTTTTTGGTTCGGTGGACAAATTTTTTGATTCAGTTTGGTTTGGTTCTGTCTATATCAAAAAACAAAAAATTTTAATGTACCATCATTGAAATTGTATTTATAATTAATATTTTTACTAAATAATGATTATTAGTGATAATTTTAACAATAGTTTGTAAAAAAATGTCCTAATAAATAATAAATATAGTATTATATATATATATATATATATATATATATATATATATATATATATATATATATATATATATATCTATATCTATCTATACTATATATAAAAGCACAGATGGGGGGAGGACATACAAATTTACTGAATAATCATTTTCAGTTTACTATTAAATAAAAGTTTTATAGTCATTAACTAATTAGTTATTTAATTAATCACTATTGTAATTAAAGTACTAATTAGAATAAGTAGCTAAATTATCTCCAATTTAGTTTTTAGTATGTAAAAAATAATTAAATTGTCTCCAAATTAGTAGGAATACCTATCTTTTAGTTTGATTGAACTACAAAATTAAAATATTGTATTTGATCAATATATTATTATTTAAATTTCTATCTTATTATTTTTAATTAAGATAGAAATTAATAAAATTAATTATTTAATTATGGTTAAACCGAAACAAGAATAAATTCAGTATGAAAAATAAATTTATAACCGAATATATTATATTTACTTTTAAAAAAATTCTTATCTAACTTAATATTAATTATAAATAAAAAATTGATACAATAATGATAAATTTACTAATATGTTCATTGACGAGTTACGTTACGAGTCATGCGAAACTAGTATATATATATATATATATATATATATATATATATATATATATATATATATATATATATATATATATATATATATATATATATATATATATATATATAAGCATGGTTTTTTCGGTTCACCGAGACCTAAAATCAAACCAGAACCGGAAAATACAATGTTTGAGAATCCTAAACTAAAACAAACTATTTTAACCAATTTAATCACTTCACTCCCAATTTTAGTTTAATTTGGTTTGGTTTGTTTTGTTTTTGCTCACCCCTATGTAAGACCAATATGTCTTGGGTTTTGTTATTACAAGAGACGGATTGAAATATTTTAATCCTCTTTAAAGATAAAAGAGAAAAATTATTATATTCTCATAACTTATAATTTAGTAACTAATTAGAGAATAACCATAAAATATAAGAAATAAAATGTTCAAATTATTAAAATAATTTATTAATTATTAGAATTTTATATTTTATATACATATAAAATCATTATTTTTATACTAATTTGCAATTCTACCACGATATATAATTTTAATCACTATTTTTTATTTTATTTTATGCTATTATATCGCCAATTAAGACTCAAAAGATTTATAGCTAACGTAATAATCGGAAAATGACATGGCGCGACAAGTCATATGCTACGAGTGAATTGATTCCATCAACTACAAATGAATTTCATTAAATTACTTATTCAAAATTCTTGAACCAAATAATATTTATAACTTTTTTCCGTCAAAATATATTAATTGAAGGACATAAATATGGAAGAGTCAATTAAAAAATATATTTTATAATTGGATGTCTCTCATTTGATTTTCTGTTGTGAGATACAATGTATTAGGCATGAAGCCTTTCGTGACAATATTTCACTGGGATGTTCCTCAATCCCTTGAAGACGAGTATGATGGCTTTTTAAGCCCTTTTATAGTGTAAGTACATACATATATACTCTTGTATCTTCAGCTTCAAGAAATTGTTAGCGCAGCAGAAAATAAATAAGAGAAGAGAAAAGAATTACACAAGATTTTTTACGTGGTTCGATCAATGCGATCTATTCCACGGCAGAGAGAGAATTTATTCTATATGTTTGTTATGAGTTTACAATAGGATCATCACCTCTATTTATAGTGAACCCTTAAGACACAATTTAAGTCCTAATCCAATAAGGAACTAGACTATAAATCCTAAAAGGAAAACAATGCTAAACAAAGGATTAAGTATCCTAATCTAAATAGGAACAATATATCCTAATCCAAATAGGAACAATATGAGCCATAACTCAACAATCTCCACCTTGGCGAATACATCCAACAAGATTAATCTTGAAACCTTCTTCAGCAAATCACAAAAGGCCACCAAATTACATCACAAAATAAACTCTCCACCTTGACTTAAAATTACTCCAAAGTCAAAGTTAACCAAGACCAACTCTCTCTCTGCCATCCATGCCCCTTAAGGGCCTCATGCACTGCGTACATTGACCAAGTCCAAGCTGAGCTTGAACTTTTCAGTAGGCAACGGCTTTGTCAACATATCCGCTGGATTAACTGCAGTGGCTATCTTCTCTATAAGAAATCTCTTGTCTTCCACGACATCCCGAATGAAGTTCATCCTCACATCAATGTGCTTTGATCTCTCATGATACACCGGATTCTTCGCCAAGCACAAAGCACTTTGACTATCGCAATAAATCACAGGCTTCTGAACTTCTAAACCCAAGCTATCAATTAGACCTCGCAACCACATACCTTCCTTGACCCCTTCCGTCAATGACATGTATTCCGCTTCAGTTGTGGACAAAGCAACTGTAGATTGTAAAGTTGCTTTCCAACTAATAGCACATCCATATAGGGTGAAGATATAACATGTTAAGGACCTCCTTCGAATAAGATCTCCTCCATAGTCGGAATCTGTGTAACCCACAATTCCATCAGAACCACCACTAGAACCATAAACCAGACATATGCCACTCGTTCCCTTCAAGTACCGCATAATCCACTTGACCGCCTCCCAATGAGTCTTTCCCGGATTACTCATAAATCTGCTAACCACACTAACAGCATGTGCTAAATCAGGTCTTGTACAGACCATTGCATACATCAAGCTTCCAACTGCACTCGAATACGGAACATCGCTCATGTATTCCTTCTCAGCATCAGTACTAGGTAGTGCATTAGCATCAAATTTAAAATGTGATGCCAAAGGAGTACTTACTGGCTTAGAATTCTCCATTTGAAAAGATTGCAGCACCTTCTCAATATATTTCTGTTGAGAAACATACAACAGGCCTTCTTTCCTATCTCTCCAAATCTCCATGCCCAAAATCTTCTTGGCTGCACCCAAATCCTTCATCTCAAACTCACTACTCAACAAGGCTTTCAAGTCATTAATTTCAGCTTTAGACTTAGCTGCAATTAACATATCATCCACATATAGCAACAAATAGATCAAGGAATCATCAGACAGCTTCCTAGAGTAAACACAGTTGTCAAACTGATTTCGAACATACCCATGAGAAAGCATGAAAGCATCAAACCTCTTGTACCACTGTCTAGGAGACTGCTTCAAACCATACAAGGACTTTTTCAGCAAACACACATAGTCCTTGTGATCAGAATCAAGAAATCCCTCTGGCTGTGACATATAAATCTGCTCCTCTAAACTCCCATGCAAGAATGCTGTTTTCACATCAAGTTGTTCTAACTCAAGATCCAACGCACTCACCATAGATAGAAGAACCCGAATGGTTTTGTGCTTCACAACAGGTGAGAATACTTCATTGTAGTCAATTCCCTCCTTTTGTGAAAAACCTTTCGCTACAAGTCTCGCCTTGAATCTAGCTGATTCAACTCCAGGAATACCCTCTTTCTTCTTAAAGACCCATTTGCATCCTACCGGTTTCACTCCTTTTGGTCGAGGTACCAACTCCCATGTACTGTTCTTCTCAAGAGACTGCATCTCCTCATTCATGGCAATTAACCATTCAGATGCTTCTCTACTCTGCACTGCCTCTTTATACGACTGCGGCTCATCAGAATCAATGATCTCACTTATTGCCAAAGCATAAGCCATAGGATTAGTATCAACTGTATCAACACAATCCACATATCTCATTGGTGTTCTGATTTGCCTTCTTCCTCTCCTTGTTGCTATACTCTCTTCTACCACTTCTTCATTAGGCTCGCTTATAGGATCAGTAGTAATCCTATTTGGAGCTACAAACTCCACCTTCTGGCTAGCACCCAGATCAGTTTTTCCTGCAAGATCACCAAGTTCCTCTTTCTGGCCAAACATAGTAGATTCATCAAAGGTTACGTCTCTACTAATAATCAGTTTTGGAGTTCTATCCATCTCTGTGCACCACAGTCTGTACCCTTTAACTCCAGTCGCATACCCTAGAAATATGCATTTCATTGCCCTCGCCTCAAGTTTACCATCATTAACATGAGCATAGGCAACACAACCGAAAACACGCAAGCCAGAATAATCAGAGGGTTTACCATACCATACCTCTTGAGGTGTCTTCAAATCAATTGCAGTAGATGGCGATCTATTCACCAGATAACAAGCAGTGTTAACTGCTTCAGCCCAGAAACGCTTTGGAAGACCCGCGTTTAACCGCATGCACCGAGCACGCTGTAGTAGTGTTTGGTTCATCCGCTCTGCAACCCCATTCTGCTGTGGCGTGTACCGTACAGTGTGATGCCTCACTATACCTTCCTTTCTACAGAAGTCATCGAATGGTGCATTGCAAAACTCTAACCCGTTGTCCGTCCTGAGTGTCTTGACCTGTTTTCCAGTATGTTTTTCAACCATGGTCTTCCACTCCTTGAACCGTCCAAACACTTCATCCTTCGATTTCAGAAAATACAACCACACCTTTCTCGAGTAGTCATCAATAAAGATCACAAAATATTTGAGTCCCCTGTGGGATTCAACCCGAGCAGGACCCCATAAATCCGAGTGAATATAATCCAGGATGCCTTTCGAAGTGTGCCTTCCAGAAGTGAATTTCACCCTGCGTTGCTTGCCAAGAATACAAGTTTCACAGAACTTCAGCTTCCCCGTTTCCGCTCCTTCTAACAACCCTTGTTTACTCAATATGGATAGCCCCCTCTCACTCATATGACCTAACCTCTGATGCCACAACTCGGTTTTACCATCATGTACCTCCAAGGACCGAGCAACCGCCACAGTTCCCACTACTGCACTTCCTGTGAGAATATAAATGCCGTGTTGTAGCACACCCTTCATCACAGTCAATGCACCTTTAGAAATTCTGATCTGTCCATCTCCACCTGAGTGGTTGTACCCTTGCTTGTCAAGTGTACCCACAGAAATCAAGTTCTTCCGCAATTCAGGAATATACCAAGCATCAAATATTCTAACCATACCATCATACATCTTGATCTGAACAGAACCACTACCCTTGACAGCAAGCTCCTTATCATTCGCCACCTTTACAGTGCCATTCCACTCCTTGAAAGAATTAAACAATTCCTTTCTAGAAGACATATGATAAGATGCACCAGTATCTAGGACCCAGGTACTATCAGAACTTGATGTACTCACAGTCAAAACATCACCGCTTTCTTCCTCATCAGAACTCTCCTGTACCACAGCTGCATTAGCATTACCGCTTGATTCCTTGTTTTCGCCACCCTTTTTCAGCTTCGGACAATCTCTTCTAAAGTGCCCCTTATCCTTGCAGTGATAGCATCGTCGTCCATTAGACTTCGATTTGGAACGCGACCTGTTTCCTTTCCCACCATCTCTCTCATGACTCCTGCCCCGACTCACCACAAGACCAGAAACCGATTCCTCCTCATTAGAGTTAGAGACCTTTTTCTTTAGTTCTTTGGATTGCAAAGCATCCTTTACATCACTAACAGAAATCGAATCTCTACCATATAACATTGTATCAACAAAGTTTTCATATGAATTGGGCAAAGAACATAAAAGAATGAGGGCTTGATCCTCTTCTTCAATCGAAACACCAACACCTTGTAAATCTATAACAATTCGATTGAAGTTATTAACATGATCTCTTACCTGAGTATTTTCCGTCATCCTCAATGTATACAAACGTTGTTTCTGACACAACCGATTTGTAAGAGATTTCTTCTGAAACTTGCTCTCCAACGCTCCCCATAAAGCATCAGCAGTTCCTTCACCGATAACCTCTCTCAACACCTCATCAGAAAGACTCAATAGAATCGTACTATGTGCCTTTGACATAATATCTGCCTTCTCTCCCACAGACAAACCTTCCGGTAAATTGCTTTCTCCTCCTAACGCCGCTACGCATCCTTGTTGAACCAAAACAGCCTTCATCTTGACTTTCCACAAAGTAAAGTCATTCGAACCATTGAATTTCTCAATATCAAATTTATGAAGCGACATCTTCAATCAACAAAATACCTAGAATCTCAGATTTGAAATCTAGGCTCCGATACCACTTGTTAGCGCAGCAGAAAATAAATAAGAGAAGAGAAAAGAATCACACAAGATTTTTTACGTGGTTCGATCAATGCGATCTATTCCACGGCAGAGAGAGAATTTATTCTATATGTTTGTTGTGAGTTTACAATAGGATCATCACCTCTATTTATAGTGAACCCTTAAGACACAATTTAAGTCATAATCCAATAAGGAACTAGACTATAAATCCTAAAAGGAAAACAATGCTAAACAAAGGATTAAGTATCCTAATCTAAATAGGAACAATATATCCTAATCCAAATAGGAACAATATGAGCCATAACTCAACAGAAATCAAACTGCACATTTTCTAATTCAAACTTAATTTGTTAATTTAGATCCGATTTTAAAGATTTTGCGGAGCTTTGTTTCAAACGATTTGGAGACCGAGTTAAACACTGGATCACTTTAAATGAACCATTTATTTTTAGTACACATGGGTATGACTCGGGCGATTTAGCCCCGGGTCGATGTTCAGCTTGGGTGAATGATCATGCATGTGTTGAGGGAAATTCAGCAACTGAACCTTATATAGTTGGCCATCATTTGCTCCTTGCTCATGCCAAAGCGGTTGAATCATACAGAAAACTAGTATGTATAAATTGCAATTATTTCATTTGAAGCATTTAATAATATGGAGAATTTTTCTTGTCTTTTATTTATTTAATTTGAAGCATGTTTATCATTTAATATTCCTGTATAGGGTCAAGATGGAAAGATTGGAATAACGCTCGATGTAACTTGGCCGGAATCTTACTCCAACAATGAAGTTGATCGTGAAGCAGCCCAAAGAAACCTTGATTTCTCGTTTGGTTGGTGTGTATTATTTCCTACATACTACATTTATTGTTTTCTTTGATATTTTCCTGAGGAATTTACTAACATTTTAATTAATTGTTTTCTTTGTCAAATTAAAAGTTTTGATTATGAAAATAAAATTTATTTGATTCCGTACATTCAAACTAAATGCACATCCTAGTTTGTTAGTAAAGCGAAAAGCAAAAAAAAAAAACATAAGGAAGTAATGAACCCTTTGGATTAATTTGTAAATTATGCTTAAATTACCGTACTAATTAATGTATCAAATTGTGTAATGTTGTTAGGTTTATGGAGCCTTTGTATTATGGCGAATATCCGAAAGTAATGAAGAAGCTCGTAAATATTCCAGAACGACCACCTCGATTGCCCGATTTCACTAAGGAAGAATCTCAATTGGTGAAAGGGTCGTATGATTTTATCGGCTTAAATTACTATACTGCAAATTATGCGTCTGCCAATGTTACTGTTGACCCTGATCCTAGACATATTAGATTTGCAACCGATAGTCTTGTTAATCTCACAAGTAAGCTCTTTTCTTTATTTATATAAAAGATTTAACTATAACTCCATATACTATTAATTATATTAAATTAATCATGCAATTCATTTATTTGTTTACAGAGTATAAAAATGGAAAACCCATTGGTGTGCAGGTCAGTATTTCAATTGAACAAATTCAAGGTCTTCTAAATATTAGAATAAAAAGAAAAATACGACGCAAAGAGAATATATTTTATATGTTTAATGAATTTGGAATTAATTTGCAGGCTGCCCCGGATTGGTTGTATGAATACCCGGAAGGAATTCAATATATTTTGAACTATACTAAAAATGCATACAATGATCCTATAATTTATGTTACTGAAAATGGTAAGTCTTTGATACGATTAATTAGTTAATTGTAGTTATTAGAAATTATTCATTAATTTGAATTATAATTTTGAATGTGTACTTTATATAGTCATGGGTGAGTACGATCCCGGGAACCCGGAAATTGATAAATCTCTAAAACTGTGCCAATTAATTATTTTGTTCTAACTCTGCCTACTGTTAATTATTTTTGTTGAATGTGCTCAGGTGTGGGTGATAATAAAAATTTCAGTCCTAATGATGCTCTCATGGATATATGGAGGATAAGATATATCAATAACCATCTCTGGAATGTACTTAGAGCTATATGGTGAGTCCAATATCTAAAATGTTAAAATTATAAATTTCTTAATTTGCTCATGATATTACTACCTGCCTTATATTATGTCAAAATTACGTTATTTCTTGTAGGAGCGTTTTTTAGTAAAATCTACTAATGTTTTTGACTTCTAGAATCAAATGTGATATGATTAACTAGTGCTTTACATTGTGATTAATGGAATTAAATGTCTGGCTAGTTCCTAAACTCTACAAATTCTATAAATTTATATTTAATTTTTTATTAATATTTTTACTTTTTATTTTATGTGAAAATACTTTAACATTTTCCGATTAAATTAAACTAATATAACAGTCATATGAAATACATTATTAGAATATACTGATACCTGTCACATTATCATATTTCTTAACTGACATCTAGCATGGTAGCATATTTTAAAAATATACTTCATCTATGACTGTCATATAAATTTGATAAAATATTAAAATACTTCATCTATATTACAAATTAAATATTAAATATTAAAAAAATGGATTTTAGATAATAATTCAAAATACATTTATTTAATTCTATTAGTGCCTGAATGCCTATATACTAATTCATGGTTGATTTTTCTTTTAATCAGTGACAACAAAGTTAATGTAAAAGGCTATTTTACATGGTCATTTATAGACAACTTCGAATGGTCAAGTGGTTATACTATAAGAATGGGTTTATACGCTATTCGTGACAAAAATAGTCTAGGAAGGCGTCAAAAGCGCTCGGTTGCTTGGTTTCATCGATTTCTGAAAAATAAAGCGTCTGCCGGCGGGCCAAAATGCGGTCTACTCGAATCAAAATCCGAGTCTTTCTCTACGGAAGAGCTATAAAATATGCACTTGAAATGAACTCGAATTAGTTACTCTTCGGACACCACCTGCAAAATTGTTGAACTGTTTTTGTTGTTAAATTTGAATGAACTGTTTATCTTAATCTTTTTCTTTTGATGTATTAGTTTGAATTTTACATTGTGGACCATATTAAATTGAAGTTATCTTAGAGTCTGATTGCTTCAGAATTAGGTCCTTTATGATTCAAATTACATTTTCTTTTGTCATTTTTGTTTTGCAAAAATATCTTTAACCTAATGCTGTTAAAAAAATACTATTTTTTACTCTTTTTTTTTAAAATACCTCATTTTCCAATAAATTACCAATGATTTACCAATAATTTAGCAAAAAGTATATTTTTGAAAAACAAAAAAATTAGGGCGTATTGTTGCAAACATTTAATTAGCTGCAAAAGGATATTTTTGTAAGATGTCCTTTTAAAATTTTAATTTTTTAAATGATTTTTAAATTGAAAAGTTCTTATTCGGTTTATGTCAAAATTATATTATTTGGATTGTAATTTGATAGATCATATTAATTTATCTTTCTGAGTGTAAATGATAAAAACTCGATTTTAATATTTTATTAAAAAAGTATTACAATAAACTGTTCATTACTTCAATTTAAACTTAAATAAGTAATATTAATCTCATGGAATGTCTATTATTGGAATAATATATAAAATTTCTATTTGTATTAGAATTTTATTTGTGAAGTATTTGAGTGAATGATAGTTTTATTATTATTGGCTAATTAAGAAATATAATTTAATTAGAATTAATACTCCAAATACTATTTGACTATTTTGTTCCCGATATATATCATACACCTTATTCATCTTTTAGAATTAGAACCAACAAAAACCAAACACACAATATAGACAATGATGTGAATAAGGAAAAAAAGGATGTGTGTGATGTGAGAAATATAAGTTAATTAATCCTAATTCTTTTGGGTTACTTCTTGTAGAGAGTTCAACACTTTATGAGTTTTTTTTAATACCAGAGGTCTCTGTTTGATGATTCTGTACCAATTTTACACTCATTTTGATGATTAGTGGATGACTAGAATTTTTTCGTCCGTGAAAGTACACTTTATGCGAACCATGTAAAAATTTCTTGTGTTATTTATTTATTTTTCTATATTGTTATTTGTTGATCAAATACAAATTAAACAATTAGAGAAATTGCGAGTTGGACTAATCATGAGTTCGAAATTGACTCGAAAATAATTGGAATCGACTCAAAGGATTTGAGCCGAGTTTGAAACTCGAACTACTCGAGTTTCATTTCGAGCTGAACTCGAGTATCAATTAAAGAGTCTCGTAAGGCTCGTGAGCCGAAACGGGCGTCATACACGTACAATATCAATTGTTTTGAGAAATTTAGGATAGATACTCTATTAATTTAAAAAAATAATATGAGTTTCTACCTCAATAAAAAACATAGAAAAATACCTCCTTTTTTAGCACTTTTATTTTCTACTCCAAAACCTATTATTATTATTATTATTATTTTATTCTAAGCACTTTTATTTTTACTTTTACCCCGTACTCTTCTCTCTCTCTCTCTCTCTCTCTCTCTCTCTCTCTCTCTCTCTCTCGCTCGTGTTTCTTTCTTCTCCTTCTTCTCCATTTTTTTCTTCTTCGTCATTTCTATGCCAGTGCTCCGCCGTGGCTCCGCCCTCACTCCATATTTAATTTCATCGATTTTTTTAGGTCATGGTGATTTTTACGATTAATTTCAACTTCTAAAGCTAAAAAATTTGATCTTGAATATTTTTAGTTTTCAGATCTAAAATCTGTAAAAAGACAATTTTATGCTAAAAAATAATTTATTACAGAAAATAGTGCTTGATTTATCATATCAGTATCAGTAAAATTATCATATCAATATCACTAAAATTATCATATCAATATTATAACACTGCATGAAAAACAATTTTCAGCAAAAACCAGTGCTTGATTGTCATATCAGTATAATAAAATCACAATATCGGTATCATAACATTATCATATTGTTATCATAACATGATAATATGATAATTTTTTATCATAAGATTATGATAAAGTATGTAAAATATTTTTACTTATACGGTTATGATAATAGTATATGATAATATTATAATAATAGTAAGGTAAATTATATGATAATAGATAGATAAAGTTATATGATAATAGTATGATAATATTTTGATGATAATATGATAAAGTTACGATAAAGTATATGTCACGACCCAAAATCTCATGTTGTGGCCGACGCTAGGGAATGTGTAATACCCCGTAGAATTTTAAGTGTTTATTTTCGTGTGTGTCCGATTTTAATTAATTAGGACCTCAAAAATAGTGAATAAATTCACGTGATGAATTTATAAGGGTGAAAATGTGTTTTGGTGTGTGTCTTGCCTTAAATTTGATTTTTGGCAATTTTACGTGTTAAAAGTGAATTTTGCGATTTTTCACTTAAAACCGTCAAGATAATTATTTTAATTATTTTTAAAGGCCCAAAAATATTTTACTCCAGCCCATATGTTATGATTTAATGTTTTTGAATATTTGAGAAAGTTGAAATTATTTTGCCCCTAGAGTTCGAATTATTTACAAGAATGTCATAATGGCAAACTTGTAAATAATTGAAACATTAAATAAGTATCTAGATATTTCTCTATACTTAAGCTTGGTGCCCAAGCAATTCATTGTCTTCTTCATTTTGTGGGTGCCTAATACACCATAGATCAAAACACCAAGCTTTATTCTTTGATTTTCTCTCAAAATTTTCTTAACAAAAATTGTCGGGAATATTGCGTAGATCGTTAATATATATTTGCATGTTCGTTTGAGGTATAATTTCAAGCTCAAATCTTCGTTTTTATTTGCTGATGTTGATGAGTTTTAGAAACATGCTTAGGATGGTTAAATATTGGTGTTTGATGGTTGATTAACTAAGTTTTGGTTGTTGTTTATGTGGGTTTCGGTTTTAAATAATTTTTTTACGTAAAATTAAATTATTTATTTAAATTTCTGGGCTGATCTAAATGATGAGATTAAAATATGCTTTAAAGTGAAATTTTTATGGATTAAAAATGTTAATTAATTCGGGTGTTAATTTAATTAGTTGGGTTTCGATTTTTAATTGTTTTAAAGCTTAAAAATCGCTTAAAAAGGGTAAATAAATGGATTTTAAATTTCTGGAAATAATTTTATTTATGGATAAGTTATATTTGTGGATGATGATGAATAAGTTTTTATTTAAGAATTTTTAATGATTTGATAATCGGGTTTAATTTTGATAATCGTTTATTCGGTTAAAATTGTTTAAAAGGGGTATTTTTGTCATTTTTAATTTCTGGGCAGAAATTATTCATGAAAAATTTATGAAATATGTTTGATAATTATTTGTGGAGTTTAAATGATTTTTGTGAAGTGTTTTGACGGATTAATAATCGGTTTTGATTATTAATGGTTATTTCGGTTTTAATGGTTAAAATAATGGAAAATATTATTTTAAAAATTATGGGCTGCTGTTTTTACAAGATGAAAATTAAAAATGTATTTAAAATTAATTTTGGTGAATTTCGGTGTAAAAATGGCTTAAAATGGATTTTTAAGCGTTTTTAGCGTTTTTGAGTTTTCCGGCCAAAACCACCGGAATACGGTGACCGAAATGTGAGTAGAGGGGATAGAGCATGGTGGCTCAGTCCTAAGCTCAGTTGGCAGCAGTTAGTGCCGAAATGATTTTGGCAGAAAATAAGGGGGGCCGAGCCCCACGTCAAAAATGTTTTACGGAAAAATATTTTTGGTTATTTATGAATTGTGGTATATTTGTTGAGATTTTCTAAAAATGTATTTTTAGAAAATTATGTGAATTGAATATGTGTTAGAATTATATGGAGTTATAATTTTATGTTTATTTATTGAAATAAATAAACTATGTGGATAGAGCGTATCGTATAGAAATACGATGACGCGGAAAGAGATAGTCGGAATCAAATTTGGTTATGTGATTGTGTGGTTTATTTGGTTGAGTCGGTCTAGAGTTTATCCTAGAATTTAGAGTTAATACATTTATTAATGTTTAATCTCTAAATTAGATTCAGCGAATTTTATCGCGGAAACCGGCGAGCAAAGGTTTTGATATTCGACGGGTGAAATTTTTATATTTGGAATAAGCGAGTACTGTGAGTGTGTTTACAACTTATACTGCTAAATATTAGTATTAAAAATATTGCGAACTGCTTTACATAATTTGCAAATGTTTTATTTTATTTTGAATTTAAATCGCATGAACTATTATACATAGTTTTGAAATCGATTTAGATTCATTGAAACATACTTACTATTGGGCGGCAATAGTGCTGTGTGATCACCGGTATTGCATTTAGAATGGGTTGCATGTGAATGTGCTGTGTGAATCCTGGCGACGGCCTGGAAAGTCAGGCGACGGCCTAGACTCTGTGTGAACAGATCTTCAGAGGCAACAGAATATAGACGACTAAAGGCAGTAAAGAGAAACTGCCGAGATCTGAGAGGTTGAACCTTTTAAAAAAAGTGAAATGGCGACGGTATATATGTACTGCCGAAATCTGTTGTATGGTGAAAGAGTCTAAAGACCTTCACATACGTAAAAGATGAATGATCAGATTTGACGGGCTAGAGTACAGAAAGAAATGAATAAATACGGCCATGAAAAGGTTAACCCGTAATGTGGTGAAATGATGTGGAATATTTATGTTTCCTGTTTTGAAAGCATATAGGAACATGAATCATGGTTTAGGGTTTCATATGAATCGGTAATCTGGAATGCATTGCTTTCATATTAATGTTTATTAGTACATATTGTACGCGTTCACTCAGTTTTTATAACTGACCCCGTTGAATTTAATATTTTTACAGGCGAGTAGTTTGAGGTGTGGATTTCCAATTTCTTGTTCCGAAAATCCCTGGCTTGAATAAAGTGAGAATGACTTTTCGTTATCGTGTCTAGAGTTGCAGTAGCTAGAATAATGAACGATGAAACCTTAGTAGTCGTTGGGCTTATTATGCTTTATATTTTATTATAACGCTTAAATTCTGATATAATGTAATGTGTAATGTTGTGCGAAGTCCGAGCGACTGCACGAGTATAAAATGCGGCGAACGCATCTGCATAATGAAATGCAGTTAAATCCATAATGAAATTGTCTGCATAATGAAATGCGATTAAGTCCATAATGAAATGGCCTGCATAGTGAAATGCAGTAATTACCATAGTAAGGTGGTATGCATAATGAGATGCATGATAAACCATAATGAAATGGTTTTGCAAACTAAAATGCAATAATTAAAGAGAAAATTATGTGCATGTTTTAAATGATAATTTTTATAAGAACGTTTTAAACTGCGATTTTAATATGTTCGAAAATGATTTGAATTCCGCGAAATTTTTTTAAGTGATTTTTAATGTATTTTTAAGGCTTGCTACGGGTTTCAGAGCAACCACTCCCATTCCCTAGCGTTCGTCTCGACGCCGAGAATCGGGTCGTGACAGAATGGGAATGGTAGTTCCAAAACCCATAGCAAGCCTGAAAGAAAACAATACAAAACTACACACATATTTTTTTAAAAAAGTTTTCTGAAATCAGATCAAAGCTTACAAACATAATTTACATAAAACGTTCAACGTTTACAAAACAATCAAACATCGTTTACAAACGGCGTAAGGAAACTAGGGTCTTACTGCGTGGTTTCACATACCACCTAGCCCTGCCATATACACATAAAAAATAAACGGTTTTGTAAAAACGTATTCAAAACTTATATACATATTAGAGTTTTGCAACAACGTAAAACCGTTTCATAAAACTGTATCATTAAACCACTGGGTCCTAATACCACTACTAGGTCCCGACACCACTACTGCAGCGCTAACGATCGACATCGCCTTCTATACGCACTGCCAAAAAGACGAACTTCTTAATTATGATAGAATTCGGATATGCCAAAGGACTGCTACCTGAGAGGAAACACTATGGGGGATCAGTGGACACTGAGTGACTTCATAATTTACAAATGAGTATGCAGAACAAAACAATGCATAAACAATTTTACACATGCATCCAAATACAAGTCTTCAGATAAAACCTTAATCCTCATGTTAAATCCTGATGATTCCAAAATGATCTTGAGTATATATTTGATACCTTTATCATAATCCTTATGGTTCAGCCCCGAGATTATTCAACCGAGTTATCTGACCATATAGTACATTCCCGAGATAATTCAACCGAGTTATATGTACTATTTCTTATATTCCACATATCATACAAACAAACAAAATAAATCTGCGATAATTCAACTGAGTTACCTTCTAGCCATGAGTCCCGAGATAATTCAACCGAGTTATCTCATGCTAGATCACACCACACAACATCAAACTTTTGCACAGATGAAGTAATTCAAACTTGTTGAGATTAACTTGTGATTACACAGTTCCTATTTGCCGCTAAATAGGAAAGCTCATTTCATTGTATCTATATTGGTTTTAAACTAATGATGTATGCATTTTACATAAATTTTGACACTGAATAATGCTTATGCAATTCACATAAATAGTTTGCATATAAAAAGAATGCTCATTTAATATGTCAAATGTAAATATTTATAAACTCACCGCTTGCTAATCCTACTTTTATCGATCAACTTTCCGTCAAACGCGTGTCACTCCTCGTTCGTTATTCGCTTGCCTTGTTGGATCTAGGTAAGATACAAATAACACAGGTAATAGTCTAACATAAAAGACTCATAGACTCAAAATAGAACTTAACTTATCACGTTAGCCGCGTCTAACTCTTATATCGAACTAACTTGATATAACTTATCGTTATAGCAATTTCATATTGCTATTAAAATGTATTCCCGATACACTTTTCATGTCATTAAATAATATTCCAAACCATAACAAACATCGTTCTAAAACATCACAATTTAGTTTAACAAAACGTTTGAATATCGCATTCAAACTTTACTAAAACGTCAAGACCTCAAACTAGCATTTTAACTATCGAATACACCCTCCCCTTCTCCCATAGGGTCTGCCCTTGCAGCCCCTATGGGCTTCCATCGCTGCACCACCGTGAGCAGAGATCACGATGGCAATTCTGCTTCACGGTGGCAATTCTGCTTCACCGTGGCAACAATTCTGCCATGGAAGGCAGCATTCCTTGCCCACCATGGCAAGGAGCATGGCTGGCCGGAGCTTAGGCTCAACTCCACCTATAATTGATCACAATTTACACACAAAACAAGCTATAGATTCAATGTAAAGCTCAAACAATCCATAACAATTCAAAACTCCAAAATCAAAACCTAACTTCTATTCAATCATCAAAACTCAACGAAACCTCAAGCAAACTTCAAATTGATAAAAGGTAAATCATTCACTTTGTTCTTGTGATTGTTTAGCTTAAAAAAAAATAAGAACTTTGGTGAGCTATTCCTATGGTGATGGTGATGGTGGTGTTCACGGCAACAAGGAGAAGAAGAGGTAAGTTTTCTTCTTTTCTTTTCTTTTTATTTTCTTTTAATTTTGTCATTTGCTATCTTAAATGAATTAAAATAGATAAATAAGCCTTATACCCTTATCCTCATGCCACCTCATCATCACCCTTATTGGGTTAAATGTCCAATTTAACTCAATCACAAAACCGTCGTGCTTAACTCTTAAATTATTATCGGAAAATCCTATTTCTAAACATCCGTACTTATTTGAATTAATAATAACCCTTACCTCAAACTATTAATAAATCCAACATATTCATTAATTAAATTCTTATTTACAACCTACTTGACCTAAATTGCTCAATTTAGGTACGAAGTACGGTTAAACTAGCCAAAGACTTTTCAGGGTTATTTACAGTATATCATTATAATGATATGATGATACTTATGATATTGTACTTATGATAAAGTATATTGTGATAATGTTATGATAATTTTTTATGAAAATAGATTATGGTAATAGTATGATAAAGTACGTATAAGATATGAGTCCCAGGATAGTTCCACCAAGGCGACTCATTAGATACAGGTCGCGGGATAGTTCCACAGAGCTGACCTTGTATCTATTCAAACGAGGAGAGTACTCTACAAAGCTATCGAGACTAAGTATATGACTTACTCGGACACTGGTGATCACACAACCTATTGACGCCCAATAGGTAGCTCGTTTCCCACGGATCATGCACTAGTTTTCATAAACTAGATATTCTATAATACGATACACAAATTCATTTATAGCGATAAAATACTATAGCATGCGATGTAGTTGATATTCCTATTTATACTATCAAAAATAGCTATTGCGTAATAGTACACAAAAGTAAAGTGTAACTCACAATAATCGCTATTTCCATATCCCTATATGTAAGCTCCAAATAAGTTGATCCATCGAATGTCCTAGTGTCATGATCCAGTAGCTCGACTATACGAAGACATAAAGACAATACGCGTTGATCGATCGATCTTCAAATACGCAACCTTGTTGATCTGGTAGCTTGTCGTATCTATTATAAAAATTTGTCGTTAATATGCGTTTGACATCCAAGTACAAACCTCAGAGGTATACTCTAGATCCTATAAACAAACAAATTATTTCTTAAATCACAACTCTTATCAACACTTTTTTCTTTTCGTATCACGATTTATAACTCGATTAGGCCTTTAGGTTCCATAGATAAACCCATCATCGTTTTCATACAAACTTTCTTAAAAACCCTAATCACATTGTTACGTTTAACGTCCAAATTTCACATTTTCGGAGTTTGGGGTTGATATCGAGTCAGGGTACGTCGTTTCGGCTCATGAAACGTCATACCTGCGATAAAATAGGCTTGGCAAGTCGTGCCAATGCATGTAGCATCGCTTCAGGCTGTGTAACATCGCCTCAGGCCTTTGTAGCGTCGCTTCATGCTGTATAGCATCGCTCCAAGCCTTGTAGCGTCGCTCCAAGCTGTGTAGCATCGCTACAAACCCTAACCTCATCATTTTTTGTTTTCCGGTGTGTTTCCGACATGCTTCTAAGTTTAATTCTCGTACCCATAGCGTTATACACCATAAATCATCCAATTTCTACCTTAAACTATCAAAACCGACGTGATTTCGAGTAAATCGATTTGTTCAAAAACGAACATCCCTTTAACTCCAAATTTTAGAGAAAAAAAAACAACAAACTCACCTTTATTTGATGCTTGTAATTGATAGAGGATTGAATTCTTGATACAACGGCGCGAGAATCACTCGATTCCGTCAAGAAACGAAGAAACTGTGTTGATTGCAAGTTTTGATCGCCAAACCCTTCACCGTTAGATTTTTTTGCTCTCTGTTCTTCATTTCCTTCTTTAACTTGTGATATATATCTTTTGGTTAATTTGCTTGTTTAATCCTCCCTTTTTTATTCTTTACAACCTTTCCTTTAAACTTTTCTTTTAACCAAACGATCAAGTATTCCTATTTACTTGAATCCTTACTTATTATTTATAAACAAATAAACAATACTACTCCGATACTTTTATAAAATAATATTCATTACTCTTTTATAAATTAATCTCGGATATAAATACTCAAACCTCCAAATTTGAGACATAAAACTTAATTTATATATTTTTCTCATATTTTCTTTGTAATATAATCATTTCTTATTTTAATAAATACTGATATCCAAATTCTTTTGTGTAACTCGAAAATCTATAAACGTCCTACTCTGATAATATCTTTTTTTTTAATACCAATTATTCTATATATTTGCAATTCCGGTCCCTCCTCATAGGATACGTAGCCATGGGCGGATCTACCTGGCCTTTGGCTAGGGTAGGTTTCAGCCCGGGCTAACGTTGGAAAATCGAAGGTGAGATGAGTTTGGTCGGGGAGCACTGGTTAACCACTGTTTCAATGCAAAACACATCTCTTCATTTTAGCCTGGGCTGATGAGGAAGATGAGCAGTTTTTTTATTTTTAGAGGTTTAATTTTTTATTTTAAAGTATAAAGGGCACATTTCTATTAAAACAAATTCAGCCATTTATTTCATCAAAATAAAATGGCTCATATTTAAACTACTTACCGTTTTCTTTGATAATTTTTTTTCCTAACTTCTTAATTTTTCAAAACTTTTTCAATTCTCATTATTAGCAAATTTTGATTTTCGAAAATTCCAAAATTTATTCATAAATTTTTCACCAAGTCCATAACCTAATTTCAAAATGTTATAAGTTAGATATATTAATTTTCAAAAATAAAAATAAAATCTTCAATTCACAATTAATGATTTTTAATTTTTTTCCATTCAAAATCAAATTACCTTTGGTTTTGAGTAAATATTTTTATATATTTTATCTATATAAATTAATTTTAGTTTATAAATTTATATGAAACAATTAACCTCTACTTTTTCTTATAATTTTTTAATTTTTTTCTCTTTCAAAATCGCATGTCAATTAGCCCGGGCTGAAACAAAATCCTAGATCCGTCACTGCACGTAGCGCAATGTGGCACTTGAATTACGGGGTATTACATGATAACAGATTAAAATCAAAATAATTGTATAGAAAGATTATGATATTGATAATGATGCCTATATGATGATAGAGTAAAATCATAATTATTTTAAATATCGAAAGTAAAAATATAAATCTGAAAAAAACGTGAATTATTTTTTGTAACTTTTCCGTTTTGAGATAAATAGTGCAAATATTTTTGTTTTTTGGTAAATACATATTATAAACTTCCCAAATTGTTAGGCCAAATGACCAGAAAAGGCCAAACATTTTATGAAAATTCCACAGAAGTCCAAACCTTTCAATTGTATTCAATTTGTCCCGAAACGCAAGATTTCGTTTTAATAATGTCCAACTATGTAATTTTACTCATGTGGTGCCTACGTGGCGCTGATGTGGCAATGCAACACATCAGCGCCACATAAGCACAATTGTGTAATTGGACATAATTGAAACGAAATCATGCATTTCAGGACAAATTGGATAAAATTAAAAGTTTTGGACTTTTGGGAAACTTTCATGAAAAATTTGGCCCTTTTTAATCATTTGACCTTTATTATATTGACTTTTTATATCTTTAAATTTAAGAATATAGCATCTTAATTGATTAAATACTATATTTATATTAAAAAAATTAAAATACGTCAAATATAATAAATTTCAATTATTAATTATAGTTTCTTTACAGAATTTGGGTCGTGCTCGAGTAGTTCGGTTATTATTAGATTTTGCGCTTCAAAATTTAAATCATTTAGCTCAAAATTTAAACCCATTCGAGTTCAAACTTTAAAATTTACCAATTTTGAGCTTAAGTTTGGTCTTCCAGTCAGTCTGTTTACACCCCTAGGTTGAGGAGGCAACAAAAGTAAAAGGGATAAAGCAAGGTTGAACACATTTTGGAAGTGTTTTTGTTTGAAAGGCCTTGTTTAAGCGTTTTTTTTTTGGCTTAAGGTCTGAAAAACTACCGACTTTTTAATTTTTTTTCAATTGCACCCTCACCTTGTAATTTCTTCAATAGCACCCTATTCCGTATTTTTGGCTTTCAATAGCACCCCGATCTTGTAAAACAGTCAATTTTACCTTATTTTGTATTTTTAACTTTCAATAGCACCATAAATCATCAAATTAAACTCATTTATCGAGGACTTATTTGAATTCTTTTTAAGTTAAAGAACTTGTTTAAAAGTGTTCAAGTAGAAAAAAGTATGATTTCACCTTTAAATTTAGTTTTTTTGAAAATTTTCATCCTTGTAGTAATCAAATCATCTAATTTTTTTAATTTAGAGTGCTATTGAAAGCCAAAAATACAAAATAGGGTGCTATTGAAAAAATTACAAGGTGAGGGTGCTATTGAAAACAATTTAAAAGGTCGGTAGTTTTTCAGACCTTAAGCCTTTTTTTTTTACAAAGCCACAAATTTAGCCTTATTGATCTTTTATTTTAAATTGAAGGGGTAACATGAATTTTTGTTGATTTTAATTTGCTCAATTACTTAATTAATTTTATTCAATTCGGTAAAACCTCTAAATGTGGGGCTAGTTTTATAATTACCTCTAAATGTGTGGGGCTAGTTTTATAATTACCTCTAAAATAATTTGACCGTTATGGCGTTATTCAAGCAAAATGTATTTTAAAGAAATTACATCTATTTAAGCAGCCAGAAAAAAAATGATTCTTTCTAAGACATTTCGGTCGATAAAATCTCCGATCTTTAACAAATCAAAACTGCCCTCATCAGAAGACCCATCATCATCTTCTTCTTCTTCAACATTAATAATACCGATTTCAAGAGTGAGATCATGGTGTGTGTATCTTATTCTTTCCACAAACCCTCCCATCAAAACCTATGTTGGTGTCACCAACCATTTCTCTCGCCGGTGCGTTTCTTTTCTTTGATTCTTTCTTCATTTCGTTTAATTCATTATAAATCCTGCTCTGGGCTGCACTCATATGAATGGATTGTTCTTTGGAATTGGGTAAATTAGTTTTCAATTATATTGTGAATGTGCTGTTTTATATTGTGAAAATGTGGGAACTTCATGATTTTGTTTATACTAATAATGAATTACTGATTTCGTTTTAGCTGGGGAATTATGTGTACCTATTGCATATATTGATGGTGAAATAGTTTTGTCAAATAAGCAATCCACCTCGTCCCATCCTGGTTCCGCCACTGCGGATTTATGGGTATCTATATATTGGTGATGAAACAATTTTGTCAATAAGTAAACCACCCAGTTAAAGCTTTAATTACGATTTGATTATTATCTCTGATACACACGCCTTCTCGGCTTGGGGCCAGGTGCTCACCCCTGCACTCTCTGCCTCCGTTCCTGAGAACAATCGTAGGTGATTGTGATTTGAAGTATAACTGATAATGCCTGCACAAAAATTTTGTCACTTGGAATTCATTTTGGGGTTTGCGGGTATATTAGAGATGTGTGCTATCGATTAAGGTTTGGACATAGATCTTAGACTGACAATTGAGAAATGTTGTATTATGACTTGATTGTAGTTCAATTTGAAAAATTGCTGAAGTCTTTGGTGGAATTGATGTAGTTTTACTTTGTGATCTAGAGACTGCAGGTCCATTTTACAGATTACTAATGCAATATGAAAATCGCTGTTATCTTACTGAAATTAGCACTTCTTGTGCAGCTTGAATCAACATAATGGTGAACTTAAAGGTGGAGCAAAAGCATCCCGTGCAGGAAGGCCATGGGTCTGTGCATGCATTGTTCATGGCTTTAATGATCGAAGTGAAGGTAATTCTCCAAAATACATTATTTTGTGGGATATATCTACGATATTGATTGTCTTATGTTTAAATTTTCACTAAATGTGCATGCTTTTTGCCGTGTTCATCTTATTATTTTAATTTTAGTAAGTATATATAGCATCAGCCTATACAAGACTCGTTTCCTTCATTTTCGTCTTATTTGTTATATCCTTTTGCTCATTTCATGTTGGGCTTAATAAACCATACTCTTTCTACCATACTCTCTCTTTTTCTCCTGATTTTGACGAAACCATTGTCGGAGATCACCTGTTTTTACATCGCGCCCTTCAAATGTGTATTCTAAGGTTCACTACATTTGATACTGAACAATTTGTTCCAAGACTTGCATCACATGGTTAGAGCTGCATTTAGACACTTTAACTGGACCTTTTTTGTTTATACAAGATTTCACTTTCAATTCCTGATATCCGATTCTAAGGAAGCCAAACAAGATGATTATTGTAAATCTTGATTGTTCTTTTTTGTGGTCAATATCGGCACTTCTGATGCTTTAGGCTGAATTAATCTTATTAGTTGAGTATTTTTCCTGAATAAATCACGTGAACTGAAGTTATACTCTTTCAAAATTGATATCTCCATGCAGTTGAATCAATACTACACTTTTGTTTCCCTCATAGAATTGGATAACCTTTTCGTTTATGCTGTTTTTTGCACTTTCACCTCATTACTCATATGTGACTTGTTAAGATTTTAATCTTTATTTGTTTATTGTAGCTTGTGAGTTTGAATCAAAATGGAAAAATTTGTCAAGAAAATTGCATAGAAAAGGTAAAAGTGATGGTGAAACGAAGCAGAGTGTTGATGCATCACATGCGTTGCTGCAGCACAGGCAAAAAGCCCTTGATAGAACTAAAGATTCATTTGATTGCAGTCACTTGGAGATTGACTGGAAAATTAATACTTCCTAATTTGAACTATTCTATAGTTTCTAAAAGATTGTCAAAATAAATTTATGAATCAATTGGTATTTACTGTATATTTGCTGTATAGAATGTGAATTATGTCATTATGATACTTCAGTTAACTAGTTGACAGAAATGGAAGTTGTAGATGGAATGGCCACTGTTATATATTAGATGCACTAATTAAAATATGATTTTTTTCTATCTTAATGAATGACATTAATGCGGGTTAAAAGTATGAATGGTACCAAAATTCTGCTTTATTTCAATTTGGTATAAAAAGTTGAACTTGTGTAAATGATATCAAAATTATAATATAATTTTGACTTAAGTAGTAATTTGCCCCCTCAACTTGTAACCAATGGACAATTAACACATAAATTAACTTTGTGGGCAAATTAGTCATGAACTTGCATATTATGGGCAATTAGCCCCATTTTGAAAAAATAGCTTAAACTTTGATGGGCAAATTGCCAATTGAGGGACAAATAACTTACAAGTTTAGGGGGCAAATTGCCAAAATGGGGCTAATTGCCCATAATATGCAAGTTCATGACTAAATTACCCACAAAGTTAATTTGTGTGTTAATTGCCCATTGCTTACAAGTTGAGGGGGCAAATTGCTACTTAAGGCATATAATTTCTATCAAAATGTTTCAAATTTTTCAGATGAAATTTATTTTATATGGTAATCGGTTTCGCAGATGAAATTAATTAGTTGAATGATCTAATCTTAATGGCTAAAACTCGTTATAGTGGAAGAAATTAATTATTAAAATGAGAGACATCGCTAGTGAAATAAAACTTACAATTTTCAAGTGTTCCATATACATATAAAAGTAATTTTTCTATTTGTATTAATTACATATATTTTCAAATAAAGTACTGTTGAAAATGAAATATAATACTAATATGCATGATAAGAGTTGAACAAATAAAATATTTTTAATGGAGTTTGCAACAAAATTTAGGATATAATTAAAATATTGATATATCAATTGATATACTCCCAAGCAAAAAGGTAGTAAATTGACTTTTAAATTTTTGGTGTAACTATAAAAATTCATTTATCATTTGCATAATTATAGATTCCAGTAGTAACTCTGGTACATAGGCACATATAAGAATGGTTATCGCCTGAGCTTTTATGTGAGGTTCACAATGCCTCAAATCAACTTTTCATTCCCTCTAACAATTCACAATTCGGCCAATTTGCCCCAAATATTCAAAAGTAGAAACATGATAAAATGTAATTGGAAGATAAAAAAAATAGAGTATACATTTATTTGGAGAACAAGGATCACTTTACCCCCTCAACTTGGCACAAAGTATCAAAAACGTCAAAATTAGTAAAATAAGATCACTTTTACTCTTAACTTGTCAAAAATGGTACACACCCCTCCCCACTCTCACCTAAGAGAGTGAGATACACTCTCCGATTTTGATGGTAGTTTATTTTTCAAGATGGTTTTTGATGGAAAAAAGTTTAAAATGATTCTATTTTTTTTACACATTGTAAATTAATACCCAATAATTAAAAAAAAAAATTAATCATTTTAATTTAAAACTTTATATAACAAATTAACTCTCAAATTTCATATATAAAACAAATTAACTACCAAAACTCATACATACAACAAATTGACCCAAAAAAATTTATATTTTAAATAAAAAAAAATCAATTTTTTTTATTTTTTTAAATTGTACAGAGTCCATGGGCCTATTCTTCAAGAATTCTTCCAAGAACAGACCGTGGGTCTATTCTTGAGAGAACATACGCCGATCTGTTCTCTCAAGAACAGACAGATTTGTTCTTGAGAGAACATAACAGACCTTCGGCGAGGAGGAGCTCCTCCTTGCCGGAAATTGAAAAAAAAATTAATATTTTTTTGAAAAAAAGTATGAAAAAGCCTCTAGATTATTTATGGTTAAACCATAATTAATTAATATTTAAATATAATTTATTAGAGTAAATTATAATTAAATAGAAATCCACTCTCCAATTAAAGTGCCACGTCAGCATAGGGGTGTTTTTGTACCGGTTTTAACAGGTTCAGAGTAAAAGTGATCCGGTTTTGCTAATTTGGATGTTTTTGATACTTTATTCCAAATTGAGGGGATAAAGTGATCCTTTGTTCTTTATTTGGAAGACCTTTCTTTCTTCTTCTTTTTTTAACTAAAATCTATAAAAAATATAAAAGTGTATTCATGGGGGAACACTTTCCTTCACGGACAAAAATACCCTCTACATATTTTATCGAAATTGATATTTCTAATTGTGTCATATTAAAATATTCGTGCTTAACAAATAGAAAGATGACATTCTTAATCCATAAAAAAAAACATATTAAAAATAATTATCGAATAGATACCATTATGTATTAAACTCCTAATCCTAAAAGGAATCGTGCAATTATCATTATGTGTTAAATTTCTAATCATAAAAGAAATTGCACAGATATATCACTATATATAAAAGAATATGACGAGTTTCATTAATATTAATAACCATATTATGATATTTGTGTTAAAACTTTGATATTTTTGATATTTATTAGTTATTTACTATGAAAAATAATATAAATTTGCTTCAATCATATTATCATTTTTTAATAACAACAATATCAAAAATTAAATCTATTGCTTGATTCTAACTTTTTAACATTTCCAATAAAAAAATTAAAATTTTATAAAATAATTAAACAAAAACAAATTAAAAAACACAAGTTTAATAAAATTTAAATAATAATATTATTAAAAAATATATAATTATAATATTAAATAACGGGTCATATAGATATTGTTAACGTGCGTAGCACGTGGCCAAAAAAACTAGTAATTTGTAAAATGTAAATTAAGTGTTTTTATTATTTATTCCTTTTCATGCATAATTCATAAAAATTTGAAAAATAGTAATGTATTATTTAGATAAACAAATAATATACTTCCATTGAAAAATATATAAATATAAAGTATAGTTATTGAAAAGGAAAAAAAAATATTTTATTCAAATTGCAGGGGCTAAATCAGTACTTATCCTTTTTCTTTTGTCAGTATGACGGTGCCTTCCAAATAAAAAAACAATCAAGAAAGGATTTCAGTTCCTTCCTTTGCCGAATCATTTCTTTAAACCCAAAAACATACCGCTTCAACAAAATCTTAATAATAATTCAAGAAAACTTCAAGAAAATCATGAGCGACTGCACGGACTGTAAGAGAAACACAGAACAGGTAGAAGATCATGAATAAGGAGCAGTGACGAACGCAGACTTTTTTTTCAGGGGGGTCCAAATTAAAAACGAAGATGAAAATTATATATAATAAACAAAAAATATAATTTAATAATTAGTTATATTAAAAAATTATAAATTAATAAAAGTATTACAATATTTTTTTCTTTCTTATATCTTTTGAAATTGTTTTAAATAATTTCACATAAAAATTTAATATTTAAAAATTCAATTGCTTAATAACATCCAATGAACTTTATCGTATAAAAAACTTGTTCACCGGACGTTAATTTACAAAACAAATGTAGCACATCGAATTATGATCCACCGAAAAAACAAAACATATTGTTAAATATATCATATAAACTTAAATTTTATTTGTAAATAACATAAATTTTAGGATTAATTCCTAAAAAAATCACGAACTTTACACAAAGTTTCATTTTAATCATGACCTTTAAAAGTTGCCATTTAAAGGCACGAACTTTCATTTTGTTTCAAATCTATCATTTTAGTGTATTTTTGTTGACTAAATTCTTCAATAAATCATTAATGAAAGACCCAAATTATAAATCGACATTAAATCTTATTATCTTTTAGTTATAGTATATAGGATTAGGAATTTTTGGTTCGATAAAATACATCGAATTTTACTTTGGCGATAGATTTGAAACAAAATGAAAGTTCGTGCCTTTAAATGACAACTTTTAAAGTTCATGATTAAAATGAAACTTCGTGTAAAGTTCGTGATTTTTTTAGAAATTATCCCTAAATTTTATATATTAAGCTAAATGACAAGTAAATTTGAAAGTTTATAAATATGATTATCAATAAATTAATTTTGATGATAATTAAGTTACTAACCAAAAAATATATACCATTCACTTTAAACTAAAAAAAGAGTTGTTTTTTGCTTTTTAAACACGTAGATAGTATTAAGTTTACTTTTGATATATTTTTTAATGATAATTAAATATTCACTTTTACTAATATTGATCAAATATGAAGAGTTATGTGTTGACAAATCACACAAATTATAACACTTGGAATATATTTGAGGTTGTTGCATAAATTATCAATATATTGCTTTTCTTTTCTTAGAACAAATTTTTTTATTTGAAATTCCAGGGGGGTCCAATGACCCCCTTGGTCCCTTACTGTGTCCGTCGCTGATTTAGGAGATACAATCTGTACAGATTGCGGATTAGTTCTTGAACATCACTACATCGATGAAACTTGCCCATGGCGAACTTTTGCCTATTCCGAAAAAGATGATCATGGTCCGAATTGCGTCGGAAACGTCTCGAATCCTCTCTTATCTCATGGAAATCTCTCAACAGCAATAACATTACCCAAACAATTTAGAGTTTGAATCAGAATGGAAAAGTTGTTAGCGAAATTGCATAGAAAATGATAAAGCAATGGCGAAAAGATGCGGAGTGTTGATGCATCACAGGGATTACTGCAACACGGGGCGATAGAATCATTAGCAAAAAAAAAAAAATGATTCTGTTGATACATTCGAGTAATTAAACGTTTTACAATTTTTTTTATCAAAGATTGAACTTCATTAAATAAAGAAATATATATATATACAAATAGGAAATAACTCCTCAACATTAATGAGTAAGCTATTCCAAGATAAAATGATGAGAACTGCAAAGCAGTCATCCACAAGGGCTTTTTAGCCACCGAATGGGCCACCCAATTAAAATCTAAATTTCGAAAATCGAAAAATTAGATCAAAGATATCAACTAAAACTACTCCAGCATTCTTGACGACGATGTCTGAAATCAACAATTCCTCCATTGCTGTTGTAATCCTAGTGCTTCCACCGCCAAGGAACCATCGTGCCTATGCCAAAATTGCAAAAGCCAAATCGAAGCAAAAAATAATAAAACAAATAATTTGCCATTAAAATAGGTCTATAGTTACTTTGTTTTTTTTAATAAATATTATTTTATCCACTTATCATAATTAAATGAATAATAATGACAGTCATCCAATAGTGAAGCAGATAAAATAAATAAACACAAAGTAACTATAGAAACGGCCATAAAAATTATATTTTGTATATTACCGCCACACTAGATAAATTGAATATGGAAAAATTACTAAACGATCAAATATCTCAATATTTATTTAAAATATATATCAAAAGTTGATGAAAATATTAATTAGTTTTAGATCAAGGACTAATAAAAAATTGAAATAATGTATTTGAATAATATAGTTGATGTAAAGCACGCTATGACAATTTTTTTTTAAAAAAGAGATAAATATATATTTTAATTAAGTTTATTTGTATTAAATGAAATTGCCGATTGAAAATTTCAAATTTGGCTTTAAGTGCAAATTGAGAATGATTCTACAATAAGAACCACATCTAACCCAAAAAATTTAACCTTAGAAATAGATATGTTATTAAACTTATTTTGTTTAATCTTTGCTATCTAGCGGATTCAAAAGGACAAAGTTAATCAATATATAATATGCACAAAAGTTTTTTTAAAAAAGAAATTCAATAATCATAAAACCAATACTACATAAATATTAATTAAAATTGAATAGAAAAAGAATAGAAAAGTACTTATCCGTATAAATGAGAGAGGTGACCGTTTTGATGTCCCACGGTGTTGAATAACTTCATATTGCATCCAAATTTAAAATATTGCCAAATATATAAACTTCACTCTTTAAAAGCATCTATTGTGGACTCTTTATAAATACTCTTTATTAAAAAAATAAAATATAAATTAAAATTTCAATGAATTTTTTATTTTGAAAAAATATATAAAATAATTTAATTCTCCAAGTTTAAACGGTTAAAATAAATTTCTATTTCTTTTTAAAAAAAAATTACAAAATATTATTTTTATCATTTCTTTTTTAATTATTTATTTCAAATTATAAAAACTACAATCATTTAAATTTAAGAAGTATTAAACATTTTTACTTTTTTTATTTTAAAATACTCTTTAAAATAAAGAAGACCATTTAAGATGCTTTAAAGAGAAAGTGCCAAGAAATGATATATAATCACGCCAAATTTATCTTTATACAGAATTTATCACAATCACGCCAAATTTATCTTTATATAAAATTTGATAATCTAAGTTAAAACAACTGAAGTTTAATAATTGTTTTAAAAATAACGGAAAAATAATTTTAGGATTGAAAAGAAATAGTGATAATAGCAAGCATGATAATAGTAATAATTACAATTTTTTCACAAAATAGTGATAATAGCAAGCATGATAATCACATAATTGTTTCAAGAAAAAGCAAAAATAATCATTCTTCACTAGCCTGTGTTAAGAAACTATGTGAATTTAGTTCAATTTTTACAATTAAGAAACTATTTATAAGCCTTTGATAGAAAAAAAATACTTGTGTGAATTTAGTTCACCCTGTAAGATTGCGAATTTTTTATTATACTCGTGACACAAGTATTATTAAAGGCAAATACTAATCATTAAATGACAATAATAATTATTAAATCACCAATTAATGTGCTATTTGATGATTGATTGTTTATTTGCATTTAATAATGGGCAAATGACTAAAAAAAGTCTAACCTTTTATAAAATTTTTACAAAAGTCCAAATTTTTTCAATTTTATCCAATTTGTTCTAAAACACATGATTTCGTTTTAATTTTAAACTAAAACACATAATTTGAATATTCATTTCAAGTCAAAATACTTCAAGATTTTCATATGAAATTCAATTTATATGGTAATCGGTATCGCAGATGAAATTAATTAGTTAACAATTTAATTTTAATAGCCAAAATTTGTTATATTGCAAGTGATTAATATTAAAATGAGAGATATTGGTGAAATAATACTATAATTTTCAAGTTATATACATATAGAAGAATATTTTTTATATGTATTAATTACATATATTTTCAAATAAAATACTGTAGAAAATGAAAAATATACTATAATTTATATGATAAGAGTTAAACAAAGAAAATGTCTCAAATAAATTTGCAACAAAAATCAGGATGTATTATATATCAATTGATATAGTAGATTATCTTTGAAAAAAGGAATCCTGAGTACACACGAATTTGGAATTTAGAAGTTTGGAGTAATTCAAATTTCAGCGACCAAATACAAAACCTAATCAAGAAAGGATCTCAGTTCCTATAAATACATGAGAGAGCCCTCTTACCGAATTATATATCTTGAAACTCAAAAACCAAAGACTCTTCAAGAAAATCTTAAGACTAATTCAAGAAAAATTTCCAAAATCATGAGCGACTATACGGCCTACTGCACGGACTGTAAGACAAACACAGAAGTGGTAGAAGATAATGCATCAGGAGATACAATCTGCACAAACTGCGGGTTAGTTCTTGATCATCACTTCATCGACCAAACTTGCGAATGGCGAACTTTTGCTGATTCCGAAAAGGATGATCATGATCCTAACCGCGTCGGCAACGTCTCTAATCCTCTCTTAACCCACGGAAACCTCTCAACAACAATAACAGCACCCAAATTTTCTGATGCTAAAACCGACAGACTTATTTTCGATACGCTGACGAACCCCGATAAAATCCTGACGAAGGGCTTTGAGTCAATTGGTGCGATGGCGGATAGGTTAAGCGTTGGAAAAATTGCCAAGATTAGGGCTGATGAAATATACAAGATTTTATTGGATAAAAAATCATGCAAAGGAAAGAACTTGAAGTCTATATTGGCAGGGTGTTTGTTTGTTGCTTGTAAAGAGACTAAATTACCAAGAACTGTGAAGGAAATTTGCTCTGCTGCGGAAGGGGTTTCGATAAGAGATATTAACAAAGCTGCGGATTTTATCAGGAAACAAACTGAGATTGATATTATTGCTAGCAGTGGATGTTTGAATGGAAGTGGGCTTGTAAGGCGGTTTTGTTCGAAGCTTGGGATGAAAAATAAGGAGATGAAAGCGGTGCAAGAAGCTCTTGAGAATTGCAAAGAATTTGATATAAGGAGGAGTCCTTGTTCTATCCTGGCAGCTATTATTTTCATAATTACTCAACTGTCGGGATGCAAGATTGGTCTCGGAGATATTGCGATGGCGGCTCAAGTTGCGGAGCAAACTATCAAGAAATCGTATAAGGATATTCATCCGTATGCTTCGAGGGTGGTGCCGCGTTGGTATGCTGTGGAAGATGATTTGAAGAGACTCCGCAGACCTTGAAAGCTTGCTGGTGTTGAATTTTGTTTCCTTTGTTTTAGAATGAATATTTTTTTAGAATGATATAGTTAGGATCATCAGACATGGATTAATTGACATTAGTTTAAGGTTTAAGGTTTCCATTGATGAATCTCGGTAACTTTTGATATAAAAAATTTGTTTTTGTTATTGTTTTGCCTGATTTATTTTTTGTTCAGTTCTATTTAAATTGCAATTTAATTCAATATTAAACAGTTGTTAGTAAGTGGGTTCATCATCTAATCATTGAACTGCTGCTATGAAATCAATAACCGCTATTTGAGGTAAGGGTTTCTTTCTTTCTTTTTAACAAATTCTTGATCGGGCATGAGAATTGGTAAATGGAGAAAACCAAAGGTTTTATCAGTACTCCTGAGGCTCAGTTGTGCCTGTTTTTTTTTTTTACATTTTGTGCTAATTCATTCGGATTAGTTGTGCTTCTTGAAAGATTGTATTTATTTGTTATTAGAAGAATATTTAATTGTTCTTAGATAATGAACTTGACTGAATCGAATCTGGCAGTTTTTATTGAGAATATTCTAAGCATTTAGATAAAGATAGTGTAGTTCTCAAATTGTCACTGAAACAAGTGTGTTTTGTAGAATTGATCATATGATTCATATTCATGTCGAGTTTATTTGTAAACAAAATATGAGGTGCATTTGGTTCAAATGAATTTCATACATTTATTGCAGCTCATTTGTAAATGAATACATCTATATTTTTTAATAGTTGGAGTCGAAAAATCAAAGATCACACTCGAGCATCTCAACTAGGTTCACACCCTCTTAGCAAATATGTCATTTTTCTCGCTGCCATATATTATTAAATGAATACAGCTATATTTTCTTTATCTATCAATTTATTTAGTAACTATTTTTTAGATTTTGTAGAATTGTAGAGTAAAATTGAACCAAACAAAGGGTTGTGAAGAAGATGAGCTGTAAGGGATGAACGTTCATTCCACTGCATTCCTTGACCCTCAACTCTCCAACCCAGTGGAAGTGCTAATTCATTGGGATTCCTTGTCCATTTCTGTAACTGTTTGTTTTAATGTTTTTACTTGTCTTTTGTGCTTAGAAAATGAGATTTTATTAGGATAATTTACCGACATAAATGCCAATTTATCCCCTGAACTTATAAATCCTGGTCAATTAATCCAAAAACTAACTTTTTAGCCCCATTAGTGCATAAAATTGTTCATTTTGGTCAAGCTTCAATATCAGTCAATTAGCCCCCTGAACTTATAATACAAGCACTTGTCAATGTATAAATTGGGGTCACTAATGGACCAAAATAGACAAGCTTAGGAAGTAATTGTATCAAAAAGTAAAATTTGAAACTGATTGACCATGATCTACAATGGACCAAAATGGACAAATTTATGAACTAATTTTGTCAACAAGTCGAGAGTTATTTTCCTGGATGGCTCTTTTTACCCTGTAATAACTCTCCACGGCGGGCATTGTTATGTTTCTTGTCACATAAATAGCAAGTTCTTTTCTGTGATGCTTAAGGCTGCTTTTTCAATTGCCATACCTGTCGGCGGGTTTCAATTTCGAGCCCTGACGAGGAGCAAGCAATAAGTGACATAGAAGATGAACAGGAAGTACTCACTTTTGGGCAGCTTGGGTAATTTTTTTTTGGATAAATGATGGGTATATTAGCACATCCACAAAGGAGTGGATGGCAAAAAGCTACTAGGAGCTAAAGTTACAAAGAAAAACAGAAAAATGCTAAATTTCTGAATACATCATTAGCAGAAAAGGAAAATCTCGGATTGAGATCCTTGTGAAAAATAACTGCTCTGCAAATACCCATATAAGTTAAAGAATCCCTCGCCGTTAATTCCTGATTGAAAACCCTCCTATTTCTCGCTTTCCATAATTCCCAGATGCAAAAAAACCAAATAGATTGCCATAATGATCGATATCTCCGCAGTGACAGTGAACTCCAAAAATCAAAAAATTGATGGATATTAGAAGGCGAAACCCATTGGATATTGCACAAACTCAGAATGTAACTCCAAACCTCCCAAGCAAACCGGCAATGTATGAGAATGTGGCTAGTAGTTTCTTCATTAAAGCAAATAGAACAGAAAATCTGATTAGGAAGAAGAACTCCTCGTTGAAATAGAGTAACATTCGAAGATACTCTGTCTCTAGACACTAACCACATGAAGAACAATATCCGAGGTGGAGCCTTAAACTTCCAAAATCTTCCAAAACTTTGAACCTCTTGAGAAGGAGAAGCAGAAAATCTATTCAAAATATAGACAGCAGGAGTGAATTTTTCTTTGCCAAACCAGCTAGGTACATCAGGTCCTTCTCCATAAAGCTTGGGTAATTGATCCTGAAGATCACTAAACTTTCGAGTTTTTTCATTTTAGTCACTAAACTATTCTTTTTTTCATTTGATCATTGAACTTTCATTTTTTTTTTCAATTTGATATTTCAAGACAAAAATGGTTAGGTGGCAGCCGGAAGTTGACATGTGATAACCGGATTTTATAAGTTTTACTTTGAAAATTTATCACAAATACATAATTCCACTTTAAAAATGAGATTTTAGATCAAATAATGCATATATGGCAAGTTTTCAGGTTGAAAAAAATTAATTCCGGCTGCCACCTAAGCATTTTTGGCCGGAAAATACCAAAATGAAAAAAAATGAAAGTTCAGTGATCAAAATGAAAAAAAAATAGTTAAGTGACTGAAATGAAAAAACTCAAAAGTTCAGTGATCTTCAGGATCAATTACCCGGGCAGCTTATATAAACTTTCCGCTTCTCAGTTGTCTTTCATTTTTAACCTATGAATGTTTCTGATTTGTTCAGGTTATTATTTCAGCAGTCCAAAAGCGTGCGATGATGAAGTCGAGTAACAAATCTTTTGTATTGGCGGATAATTTTCTCAGGGTATTGTCCTCCAAGAACGGGGCGAATTATTCTTGGCTCCAAAGATCTTACAATAATAGGAGGATGACAATGAAGATGAAAAATTTCTCTCTTTCGGGAGTTGTTTTTCAAATGCTTTGAACGAGGAAGCGTTTCTTTCTGCGAAAACAAACTTCTCTCGCTGCTCGAGCTTTAGTGACATTCTTGAAATTCAAAATTTTCCAAAGCGTTCCGTACTTGAAGAGTTCTGTCACTGCAAGGGACGTTCCGTTCCATTCGGTCTCTGCAGGAAGGATGTGTTGCTTCCACCTTTGTGTAACTCTCCGGCCGAATCGTGGTCTTGGCACAAAGGCAGCAGAATATTTAAGAATTAGTATTCTTCCTACTGGCCTTGGCAATTCAGGTCAGAAAGCAAATTAGAGGATGTAATTTATACAAAACTTTTTTCTATTCATCATTTTGCCCCTCCAATTTGGGACAAATATTAAACGAGTCAAAACTTGTAGGTTTAAATAAAAAATCCACAACATATCCATTTTGGATATTTTACATGTCTGCCTATAAAAAATGGATTGACCTCAGGTTTAGGATATACAAATACAATAACCCAAATTAACATGCTGCGAGTCTTTTTGGCCAAAGTTAAGAATTTAGGTTCTTTTTATCTTTTATTCTAAGTCGGAGGAGTGAAATGAACTTTAATTGTATTTCTATTTAACAAATGGAATAACAGATATCAAAGTTGCTCAATCCGTCGGCTACTTAGTAATTCACCCGACACTACCACATAAGTCACTTTCAGCAATACTAACAAAGCAACACTATCGATACTGTTGCAATAGTACATATAAGACAACAGAAAGGTTACGGTTAAAAACCGTTGCAAAAAAATTAGCAAAATTCTGGAATTTATAACATAAGGCAACAAATATGGAAAACTGTTGCATTAGCATAAGAAAACGCAACAGTTTGACCAAATCTTGCAACACTTTTAAACTGTTGTCTTTTTATTATCTGATACTAAATTATATTTTTAATTATATTGTAAATCCTAATAAACAATAAACTATTTAATGTTGAAATAAATTTTTAAACTCTTTGAATAACACTATAAGAAATTGATGTCTTAGGTACCCAGTATTTACGAAAGGAGTTTAATTTGGTTGCAATAAGTTTATTAACTGGTATTGTAATTGTATCCGGTCGTAATATTTAAAAATATAACAAAAATTTAAGATTCAATCTATATCTTTCCCTCAAATAAAAAAATTACACTCGGAATACCCTAAAATTATAGACTCAAATTAAAGAGGAAGAAAAAATCCATAGCATTCCAAATCATAGCTAACTTTTTGTTATGTAGTGCTTTGCTCTTCACTATTCACCGTTACTCTTTTCCAACTTTCTCATTTCTAATCTTTCTCGCAGTCGCCGGAGATTTCTCTCGTCATTTCCTGCCGTCACAATGTCCTCCGCTAATAACGCCACAGCCAAGGCTTCTCATACTAAAGAGGAAGTTTATCTCAACGCGGTAATCGAAGAACGCATCAAATTGTTCGAATCCATCAAAGAACAGCAAATCGCGCGCTTTCAATCGCTCGAGCACGATAGTAAAATTAACAAAACTCCACTCCATTCACTGCTAATGCATCGAAGCTTTTGTTTAATTAATTTGAATTCGAATTATTTCATTTGTTTTTATAGGATTAGCTTGCTGAATGGGACTGTGAAGGAAGGAGAGAGGCAGTTATCAACTTCGATGGCTAAAGGCATTTCAAAGAGTTTGGCTACGAATGCTTTGATTGCTCAACTTAACGGTTGGTTTTGGGATATGAATAGGTTTGTTTTTCCGTTTTTTCTCTGTCTCTCTTCCTTAATTTCATTTTTTGTAAAGTTAATCCAAGTGTTTGTAAAAATGTCTCATTGAAACTTGCTGCCAATTTTTATGTTTTAGAAGTGTATTCATCTTGAATTTAGAAGTGTATTGATCTATAATTTTTTAGGTTTTAGAAGTGTATTGATCCATAATTTTTTAGGTTTTAGAAGTGTATACATCTGTATATACTTGATTAATAATGGAATTGATTAATGATATTTGTGGTTTCATTTTGTGCTAAAAAATATCCGAGTGTACAAATCCTTACCGTCACTGTTTTAATTAGATACTGATGTCACTATCGGCTGTTCAAACAACTACAATTACTTGCTTCAATTCATAGCTCTTCTTACTCTTTATTTCAGGTATGTGTTTATAGTATCTGCTAATCATTGATTTGTTAATCTTTTTCTTGTTTATCATTTGTTTTATTGATATTTTTGTTGATAAGCAATTGATCTGTGAAAAAAACCAAAGGGAGAGAGAAGGGGAGCTGCAGCCAAACACCGCAGCTCGCTGCCGGCGTCGATATCGACGCCAAAGTCACTGCTCGCTGCCGGCGCCAAAACGGCTGCTTGCTGGCGACCTTTTAACGCCACCACTCATTCTCTGATCAATCCCTTGTGATTAGGTTACTTTTTTGTTTATCTCTTTAATGGTTGAATCCTATGATTCTGGTGTCAATTTCATCAATAATTTTGTAGATTATGCGTCTTTTTATTTATATCAAAGAAAACTTAGAAATTATAGCATCTTTCTAATTTTTGAGTAATGTATGAGTTCAGTTTCAACAATTCTTTTTATTTAATTGCTTGTTTTTTGCAGAGTTGTGAGTGAAAAGGATGCTTAAGAGAATGTCATTGTTATCCAGGTAACTCTTGTGATATTTTTTATGATTATGATGCATGTAACTGTTAAATATTGATTTAGTTAAAGAATTTTTGGAGCTTATTGATTTATTTATACATTTGATATGACATTATTTGAGTTGCAAATCTCTTTCACAAAAAGAGATTACAATTGTTAACTGTTGCAAAAAAATTATCTTGTTTAGAGTCCGTTTGGTATTTGAAAGGCTGAAATTTGCTAATGATCCGTTTGGTATTGATATCATTAACTCTTGTAATGGATTGCTATTGTGTTCTATGTAGAAAATTAGGAAGACTTGATTGTAAAAGAACTTCTATTAATACTTAAAGAACCTTTTACAAATACACTTTTGCAACACCACTCACGTCACTATACACTCCAATGCACACACTCACTTTGATATTACCCACCCACTAACTTTTCTTACTTTCTCATTCATACATGTTATGGTCATCCCTATATATGGACCTTATAAGTCGGCTTTTACATCTGTCTAGTAATTTCTTTAGTTTGCTAATATAGGACTAGAAGATAAATTTATCTTGGAAAAGTTTAGAGTCCATTTAGACCTCTATGTGTTGATAGTGCAACTTCTAGTACGTAATGAGCGATATACACGGTGGTTACATCATTCATCATAAACAAAGTGTATGTCTTTAAACTGTCTCACAGTGGTGCTTACTGCTAGAAATCAACAGAGAGGAATGGATGCTACTTCTATGCTTCATCAAATGGGTTTAACTAATGTTGTTTTTCATCAACTTGATGCTTTGGATCCACTTAATATTCAGTCCCTGGCTGATTTCATCAAGAACACATTTGGAAGACTTGATATTCTGGTATATTTGCCTTTGTTTGTTTACTATGCATTTCTACTCAAGGTGTTTGATGATATGATTAGCACCAGAATCACACTCACTTCACTCATTTTTACATATTACCCACTAAGTTAATATCCAGCTTGATTTGAGTTTCATGATTGTTCTGTGCAAATCCTATAGTTCATACTATTTGTCTGCGAAGTCGATCACCAAGACAAGCTACCCTCATATTTGTGTGGTCAGTCTATTGAATGCAGCCTTCTCTATGATTTTTGGGCAAAAACCAAAGGCCTTTCGGTCAAAAAATGTTATATGTTTGTGCAGTTTTAGTCAGTGTTTTTCATTTTGATTCATATGTTTTTGACAGGTAAACAATGCGGGAGCCTCTGGGGTTGTGGTGGATGAGGATAGCCTAAGGGCGTTAAATATAGAAACTGAAACTTGGGTAAGTGTGCAAGCCTCATGAAACTTGAAGTCATTCTTTAATATGTTACTTGATAAAACAAATTGGAAGTACTGAGACCATATTTCCTGATACAGCTTTCAGGAAAGGCAATCAATATGATACAAGAAGTGATTAAAACTACGTACGAGAAAGCTGAAAAATGCTTGAACACAAATTACTTCGGTGTAAGAAGATTAACAGAAGCTCTGCTCCCGCCTTTACAGCTTTCCACTTCAAGAGTTGTGTCTTCTCTAAAGAGTGAGCTACCAGTGAGTTGAAAAAGTGTGATTATGACTTAGTAACCTGGAGGAAAATTGTAGAGCCACGTGCAAGCGCTGAACTTCGAAGGTGATTTGAGTTACTGGATTTAGACAGAGGGATAGGCTGCGAGCTTCTAACATCGATAGTCTGATACAAAGTGTGACAAAGAACGAGTGCAAAAGCAGCGTTGGCTCATTCTTATTTCGATAGGGAAGGTCTACTAGCTTTATCTTTTATGCAGACGCTGAGGATGCAATAATTTCGAGCAACACAACAAGATCGAATTTTTAATTTTAGTGAATACTTTTTGTTTTTTATTTTATGTTACTAATTTTAGCGAATATTTAATTGTTGCCTAGAAGGAATATTTAAATTATATATAAGATTTATTTAAATTTTTATACAAAATAAGTTATATTGTTGCCTTTTCTATATAAATTTTTGCTGGAAGTTTTAATAAAATCATTGTATAATAGTATATTTAGTGTTGCATAAAGAATAACACAAATTGTTGCCTTATAAAAAGAAAATCGTTGTCTAAAATGCAATACGAAACTGTTACAAAAGATGTTTGAAACTGTTGTTTAAAGTTTTAGTCAAACCATTGCAAATAGTATACATAAGTGTTGCATAAAGTACTATATAAACCGTTGCCTTATAAAAAAGACTGTTGTCTAAACTACATTATTCAACTGTTGCAGAAGATGTTTAAAACCGTTGCCTTTGCTATTAATTGCAACGGTTTTATTTCTATTACTATAGATTAAAAAATCTGTTGCAATAGCTATTAAAACCTATTGCAGCGGCCGCAAATGTAGCTGATTTAAAACCGTTGCAGTAGACTTACGGCAACAGTTTTTTTACATTAAGCAACAGTTATCCACTGTTGCCGAAAGTGACTTATGTGGTAGTGCGACTCTTCAATATTTTACGAGGAAATAAAAATATTGATACGGAAATACTATTACATTCTAGAATTTTATAAGCATTTTCAGAAACGGACACGTCGAAATATAGGATTCGACAAATTTTCATGCAACATACAATATCATTTTGCTACAAGCATACAAAAAAATGAGATTAGTCAGTCTTTCAAAATTGATATCTCCAATTAATACTGCACTTTTGTCTCTCATATATAGCATTGGATAACCTTTTCGTTTATGCTGTTTTTTGCACTTCCACCTCATATGTGTTGTTATAATATTTTATTCTTTATTTGTTTATCATAGCTTATGAGTTTCAATCAAAATGGAAAAATTTGTCAAGAAAATTGCATAGAAAAGGAAAAACCGATGGAAAAATGAAGCAGAGCGTTGAGGCATCACAGGCGGTGCTGCAGGATAGGCAGAAAGCTCTTAATAGAACTAAGGATTTTATCTATCTTAATGAATGAGAAAAATGCAGGTTAAAAGTTTGAATGCTACCAAAATTCTTCTGTATATTTCAATTTGATATTAAAACTTGAATTTGTATTGAAATGATAACAAAATTTGAATATTCATTTCAAGTCAAAATACTTCAAGATTTTCATATGAAATTCAATTTATATGGTAATCGGTTTCGCAGATGAAACTAATTAGTTAATAATCTAATTTTAATGGCCAAATTTGTTATATTGGAAGTGATTTAATATTAAAATGAGAGATATCGGTGAAATAATACTATAGTTTTCAAGTTATATACATATAAAAGATTATTTTTTATAAGCTTAATGTCTTAAAAAACCCTGACCTTTCATCCTCTTTTCAATCCTACCCTGATGTTGCAAATCTGTCAATTTTACCCTATTTTGTATTTTTTTATTTCAGTTGTACCGTAAAGCATAAAATTGACTTTTTTCATATTAGCAAAAATTCTCTAAATGATCCTTTTTGCATTAGATTAACTTATTATATTAAATTGACCATGTTTAAAAAAAATATTGAACTTTTGTCAAATAAATAAAGGTCAATTTTATGCTTGAGGGTACAGTTTAAATGAAAAAAATGCAAATTGGGGTAAAATTGACAATGTTTCAATGTCAGGATAGGATTGAATGGGGAATGAAAGGTCGGAGGATTTTTTAAAGCATTAAGTCTTTTTTATATGTATTAATTACATATACTTTCAAATAAAATACTGTAGAAAATGAAAAATATATAATTTATATGATAAGATTTGCAACAAAAGTCAAGATGTATTAAAATGTTGATGTAGTAGATTATCTTTGAGAAAAGGAATCCTGAGTACACACGAATTTGGAATTTAGAAGTTTGGATTAGATCAAATTTCAACTACCAAATTTCATATATCAATTGTTATAATTTTCCTCTACTTTTTTTATTATTGCCTTCCAAATACAAAACCTAATCAAGAAAGGATCTCAGTTCCAAGTTCCAACCTATAAATACATGAGAGAGCCCTCTTACCGAATTATATATCTTCAAACCCAAAAACGTACAGCTTCAAGAAAAACCAAAGACTCTTCAAGAAAATTTTAACACTAATTCAAGAAAAATCATGAGCGACTATACGGCCTACTGCTCGGACTGTAAGACAAACACAGAAGTGGTAGAAGATCGTGCATCAGGAGATACAATCTGCACAAACTGCGGATTAGTTCTTGATCATCACTTCATCGACCAAACTTGCGAATGGCGAACTTTTGCTGATTCCGAAAAGGATGATCATGATCCTAACCGCGTCGGCAACGTCTCTAATCCTCTCTTAACCCACGGAAACCTCTCAACAACAATAACAGCACCCAAATTTTCTGATGCTAAAACCGACAGACTTATTTTCGATACGCTGACGAACCCCGATAAAATCCTGACGAAGGGCTTTGAGTCAATTGGTGCGATGGCGGATAGGTTAAGCGTTGGAAAAATTGCCAAGATTAGGGCTGATGAAATATACAAGATTTTATTGGATAAAAAATCATGCAAAGGAAAGAACGTGAAGTCTATATTGGCAGGGTGTTTGTTTGTTGCTTGTAAAGAGACTAAATTACCAAGAACTGTGAAGGAAATTTGCTCTGCTGCGGAAGGGGTTTCGATAAGAGATATTAACAAAGCTGCGGATTTTATCAGGAAACAAACTGAGATTGATATTATTGCTAGCAGTGGATGTTTGAATGGAAGCGGGCTTGTAAGGCGGTTTTGTTCGAAGCTTGGGATGAAAAATAAGGAGATGAAAGCGGTACAAGAAGCTCTTGAGAATTGCAAAGAATTTGATATAAGGAGGAGTCCTTGTTCGATCTTGGCAGCTATTATTTTCATAATTACTCAACTGTCGGGATGCAAAATTGGTCTCGGAGATATTGCGATGGCGGCTCAAGTTGCGGAGCAAACTATCAAGAAATCGTATAAGGATATTCATCCGTATGCTTCGAGGGTGGTGCCGCGTTGGTATGCTGTGGAAGATGATTTGAAGAGACTCCGCAGACCTTGAAAGACTGTTGGTGTTGAATTTTGTTTCCTTGGTTTTAGAGTGAATATTTTTTGAGAATGATAAAATTAGGAATATCAAACATGGATTAATTGACATTATTGTTGAATTAGAAACTTATTATGAATGGTATAGTTAAGAACAATTGAGATGTTTACCTGTTTAATTAATAGATTACTCAGCATTGTTACGGTGCATAGCGAAATTTAGATAAACCTATAAATGTGTTGATTAGCAAATGATTTTAGAATTTGAATCTAAATGGAAAGGCTGTTAAGGAAATTGCATAGAAAAGGAAAAAGCTAATGCATCACAGGCGTTGCTGTTGCTGCAGCACATGCAATATTTGCAAGCCCTTAATAAAACTAAAGGTTCATTTGATTGTAAATTTATACTTTCTATTTGGACTATTTTATAGTTTTCATCAGATATTATCAAAATAATGTTTCCGAATCAATGCTCCGCGTGGGTTTGGTGACTTTGTTCTAAACCTTAGCCATTTGGACACCATGGTTGTAGGTTCAAATTTTTGCTACGCCTTTTCTAATATATAAAGTTGTTGGCACTGAGCTGGTTGGCCATTATAATTCTGATTTACTAGGTTTGTAGACTTGCGAACGATCCATATTTCGGAATAGCGTAATAACTAAATTCAGCTCCAAGTAGTGTCCTTATCGCCAAATAAAATATCGATGAATCAATTGGCATTTATGGTAGTTATGATGTCTAGAATATGGATTATGTCAAACTATACTCCAGTACTCAACTAGTTGACAGAAAAGAGGGTTGGAATTGTAATGGTCAGTGTTGTAATTGAAGCACTAAATTGTACTAGATGTTATCTATCTAATGGATGAGAAAAATGAGGGTTAATAGCTTGAATGGTACGAAGAGTTTGTTTTAGATTTCAATTTAATATTTATAATTGATTTTGTATTCAAATGACATCAAAATTACAATGTTGTTCAAGTCAAAATACTTCAAATTTCTCAAATCAAAACGGCACTCGTTTTCAACATTTATAAAACTAGATCGATGCCCGCGCAATTAGATTAAATAACTTTTTTAAGCTGTATAATATTGTTTTGAATTCTTCTTATGAAATATTAAAACGAAACTTTACGTAATTTATAATTTTATCACAAGAAGAACTCGCACTTTAAATATAATATAGTTTTAAAAAATTGAGCATATAAATTAATTATAATTTTAAAAATAAAGATGCTACGTATCTTTGATTGTTATATGAAGAGAATATTATTATTACATTGCACTCAAAACATATCGACGTTTGTTGATTTTACATGATCTACTATTGACCGGTTTTATTCCCCAACCCACATCTCTGCAATTCACAATATGGAACATCAATACCAAGATCAACATTATCATATTACGAATCCCAATCCGAGCTGAAAATAATAATCGACCATGTGTTAAAAGCATGTTTATGTTTATGTCTATGGTCTATATATATTATGAACCTAATATTATAAATTTCTTTTAGTACATTTATGTTTTGAAAGATATTCAATATATAGATTACTTGGTTGAAGAAAATAATATATGAAACTGCAACTTACATGTAGGAAATTAACACGTGGTGAATTGAATTTACAATAGTATGTAGTTACCTTCATAATCACAGACCACATAATCCTTGGAACGCAGAAATAGCATATCTAGAACATGTTACCATGTATATAAACCTTTAATTTTAATTGCTTGCATTGTAGTAAAAGATGAAGAAATTGGAGTTTTTTTTAATTATCATATAATTTAACTAGTAAATATTCTTTTAATCATAAGAGATAATGACTTGAAATAATCTTGACCAACAGCCAAATGAGCAAGAACATATGTAGCCATTCTTGTCTCTACACTGCTCTTAATTATCAATTTGCTTTCTTTTATAGCTTGTAGATATAGATGGATAAAAGTGTGGAAGGGTAAATAAAAGAAAAAGGTAAGAGTTTCTTTTAAGGCCTAATCACTCAAAAACCCCTCACCTTTAAACTTTTTTTCAATTCCACCCCGACGTTGAAAATTTGTCAATTTTATCCACTTTTGAATTTTCCGTTTTCAATTGTACCCCAATATTTTAAATTTTGTTAATTTTTTTACTTAAATGATGAAATCATTCAATTAATTAAGTCTAAACATGAAATTAAATTCTTTTTTATTCAAAAAAGTACAAATAAGTCCTTTATTTTTAAAAACTAACTAAAAACCATAATCAAATTAACACTAATTTAAATTCTTAATTAATTTAACTAAATTTAAATAAATTTTAATAATATACAATTAATATATGCGAGACATGGAGAATGTTTTAAACAAATTTTCAAACGCAAAAGACGTTAATTTAATTTTCAGGGTACAATTGAAACACAAAAATGCAAAATAGTGTAAAATTGACAAATTTTCAACGTTAGGGTATGATTGAAAACGGGCTAAAAGGTCGGGGTTTTTTAAGACATGAGGCCTTCTTTTAAAGGATAAATGAAAAGTTTTACAATAATGGTGGAGTAACTGTTAAGAGCTGTGATGAACGTTTTTGAAGGAAAATTTTAGGACTAATTACTCAAAAACACCAAACGTTGAATTTTTTTCCGTTTATCCCCGACGTAGGAATATTTTCAATTGTACCCTATTTTGAGGTTTTCGTTTTCACCTCTACCCCAACTATGGGTACAATTGACGATTTAAATAATTTAAGAATAAAAAATTAATAACAACTAAATAAAAGGATTTTATCATATTTTTTTTATTTGGACAAATACAAACAAGTCCTTCAACTTTAAAAAAGTTTAAATAAATCCTCATAATTAATTAAAAAAATAAATTATTAAAAAAACTTTTTAACCTACCACCATACTTTTTCGATTTAAAAACCCGTCACTAAATTTAAATAAAAAATTATTTTTTTTTCAATTTTTGGGCTTCTCTGCCCGAGTTTGCCGGACCCGCCGCCGTCCCCCTTTCGGAAAAGGAGGAGCAGCAGCTCCTCTTTCATGTTCCTCTATTTCGGAGGAACAGATCAGTTCCTCCAAAACTGAGGAATAGGAGGACGTCGGCGGTTTGGTCGGGATTTTTTAATATTTATGTAAATAATTATTATGAGTTGATTTTTTTAAAAGATATGGTATTTCTGTAAAATTAATAACATTTACGTCTAATTAGAATATAGGTTAAAAATGAAGGACTATTTTAACTTTTTTTTAAATAAAAGAATATCAATTTAGTGCTTTAGGGTAGAGGTGAAAACGAAAACCCTGAAATAGGGTACAATTGAAAATTTTCCTACGTTGGGGGTATAAACGAAAAAAAAGTTCAACATGGGGTGGTTTTAAGTAATTAGGCCTAAATTTTATGAGTAAGACTAGTTTAGCCCTAATAAATTTTAAATGATTTATTAAAAATAAAAGGGTTAATGTCAAAAAAAATCACGAACTTTACACGTTTTTTCATTTTAATCACGTAGTTTAAATTTTTTTCATTTTCATGCACGAACTATCACTTTTTCTCAAATTCATGCACGGTGCTGAGGTGGCACTCATTCATTGGTGTAAAATGACCTCCACCTCAATGAATTACACCAATGGAGCTGTGACACCTCAGCACCGTGCATGAATTTGAGAAAAAGTGGTAGTTCGTGGATGAAAATGAGAAAACTTAAACTGCGTAATTAAAATGAGAAAACGTGTAAAGTTGGTGAATTTTTATGACATTAACCAAAATAAAATATAGGTCCCGTGAGAATAAAAATTATGTTTTTATTCTTTTTATAATTAATATAAAATTTGGGTAAAATTTCACAAGGTTTGCTATCCGTTTTAGTTACGGACGAATATTTAAGAATTTGAGTTATAGTGACGCGTAAGTCATCAGGTAATAGTTTGGTATTTAGCCAAACTATATCTAACTTATTTGAATTAGGTATCATTAGCAGAAACCTAATTCTTATTTTATTAATATTCCTAAATAATTATATGAACTCACTCAATATTGACCCCCCGTTGATATTTCTCCACAAGTCGTATCTAAATAAGGTCACTCTAGAGCTGTAGAGTAGTTCAGTCTATCCCACAATAGTTCATTTGTTTATATGTTTCGCTCTGATATGAAACTACTATATGTATCTGTGTTTTGAAAATGCTACATGTTTGTACAAAAAGGACTTTTGCGAGTTGTTTATAAAAAAACCTGGATTTATGTTTAAAAATGTGTGTTTGTACAAATGTTTTTAGCCGGCTACCTGATGTGTGAACTGGTTTACACTATTGGCATTGTATTCGGACATGGCTATCATATGATGTATGATGTATACGCGTACTACCCTGAGTCCAGGAATGCAATCGCAGAGTTTTGATTACCTGTTTTTTTCAAGGTTTTCTAATACTTGCGGAAAGAGATTGATACCTTTTATGTTTTCAAAACGCGAAAAGTTTTTACTGTTTTTCCTAGGCTTGCTACGGGATTCAGAACAACCATTCCCATTCCCTAGCGCCAGTCGCGACTCGAGTTTCAGGGTGGAAATCCGGCCATGACAGAATGGCATGTCCATTATACTGAATTGGGTTTTGATTTCCTTTGATGCCTCCTTTCCTCTGCCAAACTCTAGGATCAAGTCTGCTAGACCTTTAGGTTGAATAGGGATTTCTCCTAGGCCGACGATGGGTGTTGGGAAATATTTGAGCTTTCTTATCTCTCCTTCGATGCTCCTTTACATTTCCTATGTCATTAAAATGATTGCGCTTCCATGATTGGCCAACAGCTACATCACGAGATAATTGTTAATGATTCCTTCAATCACCAAGGCATTGTTATGCGGCCCTTGAAGATGCGCACCATCTTCTAAGCTGAAAGTGATGATCCTTGTAGATCTTGATTCCCTTGTTGCTCTTTTGGCTACCTGTATTTCTGCCATTGGCCTCTTTTTCCTTGGTCTTAGACTTCTTCCTCCTATTATCACATTAATGAATCATGATATTTATTTCTTCTTGGTCCTTTCTTCATCCTTCTTTACTTCTTTATCTGTTTGCTTTTTCTGGTGCTCATTCTCTTTCTTTCGGTGTGTGAATTTTCCCAATAATTTATGTCTATCAACTTTTCAATTTTTTTTCTTCAAATCATAACACTCCTCTGTGTTATGTTTGTAGTCTTTGTGGAACTTGCAGTATCTGCCCTCGTCCCTTGTTCCTATTTTGTGAATCATCTTTTGGGGCTACGTGATTGGTGTTCGGCTTTCTTTGACCTTCATCAGTACGTTGGCTCTCATAGTGCTGAGTGGGGTCAACACGTTGTTCATGTCACCATATCTTCTACTTCAATAGTCTCCGTTGGTACACCTGCTTTCGTTCCGCCAGTAGGTTGAATCTTCATAGAGGGAGTATCAGCTGACGCTTCTGTGGCTAGTGGTATGATCTTTCCTTGAGTGAGGTGTTTATCTCTATGTTGAGTTCCCTTTACTTTCTTCTTTTTATGATATATTTTGGTTCATCTGTCACCTTCTATCATCCATGTTTATGAACTTTTATGCTACCGCCATCACCTCTTGGTAAGTTGTTTGATTTTTAGAACTTAGCTTGTCTCTTAGTACGCTCGTCCTTGTTCCCTTTTTAAGCACCTGCACGACCGCGTCATTGTTCAGGTGCTCGATCTTCATTGTCTCATTGTTGAACTATTCAATGTAAGTCATAAACATTTCTCCTTCTTCTTGTTTGCACTTGTACGTACAACTCATATGAGCTCATCTTTGGTTGGATGTTTGTAGATGACCTCATTATGAACTCTTGGTTCAGTTACTTCCAGGTAGATCTGCTCGAAGAACTGACTTTGTAGTGTTCCATCAGTAATAAAAGTGCATGTAAACTCCCGAATTGGATAATCCAACACCATGACAATAATTCCTGCGTAAAATATGCCAATAGGAAATGAAAAACAAAACAGACATATATCATCCAGACTTGAAAATTGTCTCTCACGCATTTGGTTGACCCCTTGGACCACCCTACCCACCCAAACATGGACGCAGCCAAAAGAGGGTTAGGGGTTACTAGTGGCATTAGCTCTCCAAATTAATTTTTTCTTTTTCATCCTTGAGATATTTTTTAGTTTTTTTAACCTTTGAAGTTTTTCTTTAAATTTTTATGGCGCACTAACTATTTATTTTTTATTGTTTTACCCCTCCAAAAATAAATTATGCTTCGTCCCTACTCCCAAAACTGCCGAGAAACTTTAACGTCCTCCTGGTTTTAAAAAACTATCAACTGTTGCCATTATTTTATCACAACAAAAAGAAATTATGTTTTTGAACAAGTTTGAATAATAATCGATCGCCACCTTGTTCATATAATCATCTGTTGATAGTATTTCTCTTCCTTCGATTAGAGGCCATGATGAAATTTTTGTGTTACATTCCCCATTCAGTTTACCATTCCGTTTGCGATTACTGAATTGGAATTAGGAGGTTTTTGCTAACATCTATATGCAGAAACGATGTCCAGTGGTGGAATTAGAATTCCAATTTAAAATAGAATCAAAATATTTATGTTTTACTATTTGGAATATCAAACGGCTTTAAATACAATGCAAATATGTTAATTTGCAATTGTAGTCCTAACAAGGAAAAACCGCCCTCACTAATATAGGGGCGGTTATAACCACCTCTACTAAGAAAATACCTTAAAAATTTATATTTTTTACCCTCCACTCTCCCCGGTTCCGCCACTAATGACGTCTGGTAAGAGCCCAATTACTTGCAACAAGCGAACAACTCGGAGGCTAATAATCCGTGTACAAGGAAAATGCAAATACAGCTTTTGACGAACTTTTGACCTTTGTAAGTATGTAATTAAATTTGTAATTCAAATATAAAGCATATAATATTAATTTTTCCCAATGTTGTATTATTTTCTGAAAATTATATATATATTCCAAGTGGGACTTTATACATTTAGATATACTACAAGCACATGGGTCAGATTTAAGTTATTCAAATATAAAAATAATAAAAGTTCAGCTTAATATTTTTTTCTCAATTTGTCATTAATTTTATGAAAAAAACAGCAGTCATGAACGCTTTTCAAAAGCAGGATATAAAATAAAATGAATATTGCAGGATCCAATGTAATATCGGGACCATGGTCCATGTTACAGATTTAATAAGAAAATAAACTATATTTGGACCTCGTACTTTTTTATATTTGGGGTCATGTTATGAAAAACATATTTCACCCAACCACTTTGCAATGCTATTCGTTAAAAAAAAACATTTACAAAGGAAAAGATGCAAAAGGTACAAAAATAGCGGTAATTTTGTCATAGACATAAAAATGACCTTATTGATTTTTAGGTGCAAAACTTATAATAATTCGCCACCAATGCCTATAAATGATCCCTCCAATAGACAGTTTTTATTCCACGGAGCGATCATGCGATGTTAATTTTTTTTTTTTTTGGTAAGCCCATCCGGTTTCCAAGGTTTCGCCTGACTAATCCGGATCCGACCCGCGTCGCGCACCTGGCTGGCATGGTGGGTGAGTCTACCAGTGGGAATTTTCTGCATTCACAAGGACTCGAATCCGAGACCTTACTTAAGCGATATCAAGCCGCTTACCACTTGAACCAATCCCCATTGGTTCATGCGATGTTAATTTAACAACAAACTCGTAAATATTTTGCAATAGTTGAATATTTAATTATTATTTATCATTTTATTAATAAATGTTCTAATATTGTAAACACCTCATTAGTTTATTATACAAATGACATGACACAATCGTTGTGTGGTATAATTATTTCTCTATTAAACAAGGTTATATTATACAGGTAAACTTATAATTACTTTTACACCTCGAAGGTAATATTTGGGTCATTGTTTACTATTTCTGTTGATGTTTATGGAATAATTATTTCTTCAAATTTCTATAGTAAAGTTATTATGTAAATATTATTTCAGTTATTATGTAAAGAAAATTAATTATTTGATTGGGAAAATAATTTACGGGATAATTTTGTAGTAGAGATTAAGAGAGATAATGTTTTACTGCATATCAACAAAAAGATTAAAAAATAACCTTAATTTGCCACTGGAACACAAAAACAATCATAAATTTAATATGTGGTATAATTCTATCTAATAAAAGAGTTTAAATCTCGGTGGTAATTTTTAAAATTATTTTTAGGTCTCGAAAACTTTAGTACTATTTCTATATTTCAGTGTAACATTAAGGTCTTTTTTGTACCTTCTGTTTTATTTTTAATGTGATAATATTTAAATAATATTAAAATAGTATATAATATATATCTATTGTTTTATTATTTGAATATTTTAAGATGGCAAACATAAGCGGGAATTACAATGAAAAATTACTGCTTAAACATCCTTCTCAAGGATCACTGTTTATTTAGATCTGGAAAATAAGTTCAACTTAAAAGATCAAACACATTCATCAAAAAAAGAAAACTTAAAGATCAAACAGTTTGGAGCGACTAAATTTGAATTTAGAACAGGTAGTGTTCTTCGCCAGTAGACTAGAACTGAACCCAAGTCTTGAATTTGCAAGATCAAACTGTAGAAGATTATCTTCTAATTGATGTCCACCGATAACAATGGAGGTTCTAGGCTCTAATCCTCCATCAACAACTCCCAAACACATCACTAAGCTACTGATTCTCACCATTGAATTTGCACCCACCAGTCTCCAAACCACACTGCTACCGCCTGCACTATCCAAAATCAGATCAATCAAAGGCACCATCGGTCCTTGTTCGTCGACGTCGAAGGTGGTGCTGTACTGAAAACATGCCCCGAATGGCGCAACGGGCGGCTGCACCTGAAAAAATCTGTTGTTCAACTGCTTCACAAAAGCTCTCACCACGGCCTTATAGATAGTGGTGTGCAAAACAGTGTATGGCTCAACCGTGCTGATCTTAGTTCCGCCTTTGCCTTCGCTATCGATTGACAGTAGAGTCTTGTTGAATTTGACTTCTTTTCCGGCGATCTTTATCGACGTAAGTCCGATGAAGTAGTCTGTCGACGCTTCCCCTTCGAAATGAGACCCAGCAGTACTCACTGGATTGCGGATTAATGGGGTATGCGTAAGGAGATTGCTTGGGATTTTAACCGAGTCGCCGAGTATTATTATGCCGCTCGAGTTTGTTGTAGAACTCAAACATACAGAGAATTTATTCGGAAACCCTAAAGCCGACGGAAGTGAAATGTTGTGTCTTCCTAAACCAGCCACGCCAGTCACCCCATCGGCCAAATTCTCCAGCAGGATTCCGGTACCGCAAACAAACGGAACATCAGGGACCGAAACGGTTACGCCATTGATGGATTTAAGAGACACGATATCTTGGCCAATGTCGCCGGATGTGCTCAGACCAATCACTGGGTTACCTGGGAAGTGGCTACATGTATTGTTGTGGCACCCTGGTTTTGGACTAGAGTAGCACTCAGTAGTACAGGAATGTGCGTCAGCGAGTGCACAGAGGGCCGAGTCGCAAGGAACGGGTTTATATGAAGATGAGACATAAGTGTCGCAGTCTATCCACATGAACCTGGCACCAAGATCGATGGTTAGCTTGACCGGAACAAGCGGGGTTCTTTGGTTAATTTGGGTGAGGTATTGGCCGGAGCATTTGTCTTTGAGAACTGGAAGGACTAGAGATTTTGAGCCGAGGGATACTGCTGTAGCTGCAAATGCAGAAATAAATAAAAGAATGGAGTAAAGGAAGAAGAAGGCATGATAATTAGATGTAGAAGCCATGGATAAGTGTATATGGATTTGGTTGAGCAAAGCTCTATTTATAGGCAAATTGCCTAAAATATTCTCTTGGAACTAAAATAATAGCACCTTGGTTCTCATATATATAATTATCCACTTTTTTTCATAAACTTTTATAAAGATAATATAAAAAATTAATTTCAAAAATTATTATTGGTAAGAGTTTTCTTTGAAAAAAATGGACAATGGAGTGCTGGTACTATTGATTTATTTACTTTATCTATTTTATTATTCAATAAAAATTTAATAATTCATCCAATAGCGATAAATAGATAAATTAAATTTTATCGTGAATAAAGTAACTTTAATTTTAATGGCAAAATAATTTAATTTTGTTAAATTTGACATTTTAACTATGGCAGAGACTGAAATTTTAGCCATATGAGAATTTATTATTTTTGTCATTTCAACTTAAAAGAGTCAGATGTTTACATATGTATTTGTTTTCTTTATTGATAAGGAGAATTTAAAATTACAATTATTCCCAATTTATTCTTTCGGTTTAAAACTAAGTATTTATACTATACGTACGTATATATGGATGGCCTGTTTAGTGTTTAAAAACTTTGTGATGACTGGTTTGCAGTACTCATCTTTTCATCTTAGATTAATACTTAAAATTATTGAGTAGTCTTTTTTTATATATTTCTAATTCTTTCAATGATTTTAGTTTATGATAAAAAAAATTAAGATGGTTGATAATAAACTATTCAAACTTATTTGAAAGTTCCAATTCTATTTGTAGAAAGTTATTTAAATTATTTTTGTATTTAAACCAGCTAAACAATCATAATTTGTTTTTCTCAAGTCGCCTTTAAAAACAATAATATAGGATTTATATGATCCAAAAGAATATTGATGTGGCTAAAGAGTATATCCGCATCTAATGAAATATGAGATCATGTGATAGTCCAGCCATATTTAACCTTTCTTTATCAACCAGTTCTTTTTTTTTTTAATTCATCAAACTTCATTAATCGAAGATGAAACAGTTACATTTGTAAGAAATTCGGGAAAATTTGAAAACTAAACCCGATGACCTGACATGGAACAGACAACATGCTGCCTGATTCGCAGATCTACTTACGAAAATAAAAATAAATTATCTAACTGTTTCGCCAATAAAGTACCGTTCTTCGCTCAATCTTCACCATCACCCGCAAACTGATTTATAAAATCAGAAACTACAGTCATGACATCAGATACAACCAACACATGAAAACCCTTCATAAAAAAAAGGACAACAACCTTTCACATAGAAAGGACAACAACCTTTCACATAGAAAGGACAACAAACCCTTCATATAGATAGGACAAAATAGATTCTTAAAACAAAATACAATATTAAAACAATAAAAAAACTACTATAGCCCATGAATAATTTCATCTTTGTTGTTGAAAGATCTCCAATTTATCTTCGGTTCTTGATTTATGAAAATTTCAATTGAATTTGCTCTTCGTCGATAAATGTTAATCCATCAAGAAAAAAAATGAGAAACATTTGGCTACTTATTAGACTATATAAAATTAAAATAACATAAAAGAAAAGATGGCTACCGTCAATTGCACTACCTAAACCATTGACGGCAGCCGAAGAAAAATTGAGAAAAGAGTTATGGACGGCTAGGGTTTTTTCAGAGAAAAAAGAGAGAAGAGAGACTAGGGTATTTGAAATTCACCAGTTCTTTTATTTATTCTTAAAATAATGTGCCATGAAATTAGTCACAGCTGAATAATAAAAAATTAATTCGAAAATCAAACTTATAATAATATATAAAACAACATAAAACTTATATGTTTCTTCTATAGCTACTCTACGAACGAAAAAATGAATTTTATATACTAATAGATAAATATTATAAAAAAACGGTAGAAATTTTTCTAATGCCCAAACCAACAATAAATCCAAATAATAATTTAATTATACTAATCTGTCTCACACTCTTAAATTGTATAAGTCCTAATTTATCTATTTATAGAGTTTAAAATAGTTAAAGAAATAAAGAGTCTTAATTATAATAAAGTTTGATTTCCTTTTTATACAAAAAGACCAATAATGACATAATTAATCTCCAACACATATTAGGATAAATTAAAAACCTAAAATAATTAGAATTCTAGGAATCCTAACTGTCTCCCTTTCTACTAAAATTTCTTGCATCTTCAGTAAATGGGAATAATAACTAAAACTCCACCTTCTCCATTTTACCGTTATCGGTTACTACAATTAAGGAATTCCAAATAAGCCCAAGAACCTCTTAAATTTATCAATGCAAAATCACACAATATATAAATCCAATAACTTATCAACTAATTGGCAAACAGTTGTGAATTTGTTAGCCTTAATCTTGGCAATGTCACCGGTAAAATTTGGAAAAAGAGACGAAATCATAAATGATCCATCAATCTCATACAAACGATCAACTATATGAGCTTTTAATAGTAACACAACATTTTTCACAATAACACAACATTTTTCACAATATCTAAAACAACCTTCCTGCCATAAAATTCATGTCCAATAACTTTTAAAGTAGATAGTGAGATGAGATTCTTATGCATTTTAGGAACATGTAAAACATCGGTGAATGTTCTAACTTTTCCATCATGCATCTTGATCTTAACATAACCAATGCCCAAAATTTTGCAAGTTCGGCCGTTGCCCATAACTACAACTCCAATATCAACTCTGTTGTAGTCCAAAAACCAATCGAAATTGGCACAAATGTGATATAAACAACCCGAATCCATATAAAATTTTGAACTCACAGATTTCTACCGCATTTTTGGACCCAACCGGTTCTCTGGGTTGAATCGGTTGTAGAACTAGCTCCCCTTAAAATATGAATTTCCAACTCATACTGCTAGCATATTTTCATGGTTCTCATCTGATTCATCTGCAATAATATTGGCTAGAACGTTAGGGCAGTTTTTCCTTTTTGGATTTTTTCAACAATCAATCTTTAGATGCCTACAAGTAGAGTTTTTGTGTTTCAGACACTTATAATCATAATTTGTCTTCTTAAAATGTAATGATTAGATTGGACGATATATAATTAGTATAATTTGAATTTTCAAGAAATGTGTCGCATGCTATGATATTAGTTTCGTACGGATCAAATACTTGTTTATAAGTATTTTTATATTATTGTTTCCTTGAAATGTGATGCTATGTTTTTATAATAATACCGTTAGTAAATGCCAACTCACTCAGTATTTTTCCAAATACTGACCCCTCACCTTTGATGTTTTCAGGTGCTTAGTGTGCGGCCTTAGCTAAAAGACAATTTTGAAGTCCAGAAGTCAGTTGTGTATGTATAGTTTCTGACTTATGTGAGTGCTGCAGTAGTGGTCCCACGTTGACAGAGTCATAGCCTTGACAGCGGTACACTTTTGATTGTGTATATTACTTGTTGTCTTGTTTATATTTTTATAGGCTACGTGTTTTATATATTATTCACGGCACCAGATGCCGGTGATATGTTTTGATACACTAACTAATGTATATAGTACCGCGAGGCCAGTTCGTACAGGGTACGGTAACTAGAACCCGCGAGGTTTTTAAACAGTTAGTGTAAATATTTGTTTATGTGTTGTATATGTTTATCTGCTTCTGTTGTGTTATGTTATTTGTTTATCATTTGCGAAAAATTAATAAAGTGATTTAAGGCTTGCTACGGGTTCCGGAGCTACCACTCCCGTTCCCTAGCGCCGGTTGCGGCTCAATATTTTGGGTCGTGACACTTATCCATTAGCTCCATTAAAAATAAGGCAGATTTAACTCTCTCACCAGAAAGCGTATCATGATTAAATATTAAATTTTTACAAAATTTCTTATAATCAGAAGGTAATGAACGAAGCAACATAAGAGATAAATTTTCTTCATCATATTTAATATTCAAATTCTCCAAATCCATTATAATGGAATTGAATTTCGCAAGGTGTATTTTCAAAGACATACCTTCAGCTATGTGGAGCATATGTAGACAGTTTTTTATAACAAGTTTACTGGTGAGATTTATCTTCAAGAATAGCATTTCAAGTTTCTTCCACAAATTTAAAGCGGATTTTTTACGTAGAACTTCACGCAAAATATCATCAGATAAACATAGTCGAATGGTAGATAGAGCTCTCTCATCCAAATCTCTAATCTCGTCTTCAGTCATCTTCTTTAACAACTTCTCCTTCTTAATAACGGTTTTTGCTATCCAACTTGTGTCAAATAGTCACGCATCTTGATATTTTATAAGACAAAATTGTTGGTGCAATCAAACTTCTCAATTTTAAATTTTTTCATTGACATATCAAAAAAAATTCCAAATAAATTCCAAATCAAAATTGTCGCTCTGATACCACTTGTTGTGAGATTAGTCGCAGCGAATAGCAGAAAATTAATTAGGATACCAAGCTTATAATAAAATACAGATTCGAACTAAAACAAATACAAAATTTACGTGGTTCATCAAATACTACTTCATAGGGGAAGGAACGAGTTTTATCCACTAACAGATGAAGATTATAAAAGAATGATAACGATTAATTTTTTTAATGTCCAAATGCAAAAATAAACACAAATAAAGTTTTTGTCGTACCAATCTGCCTCACATTCTTAAATTCTACAAACCATAACTTGTTTATTTATAGAGTTTAAAATAGGTTAAAGAAATAAGGAGTCTTAATCTTAATACGGATAAATTTCCTTTTCCTACACAAAGACCAATAATGACATTATCAATATCCAACATATTTTAGGATAAACCAAAGTCCTAAAGTAATTAGAATTTTAGGAATAATCCTAACATGATATTAAATAAATTTGTAAATTATATTTGTTTTTTTATTTTAATAACGAATTTTAAAACGTTTCAAATATACGCAGACAATTTCATTTTTTTCTCAATTTGATGCATATGATGACGCGACACTCATTCACTGGTGTAAATTTTCTGAAGTGGACATTATTTTTGATTGTCAACACAAGTGAAACCACAACTTCAATTTAAGAGGGTCGAAACTTTCACGTTCGGCTAATTAGACAAATGAACAACAACAAACACTGTAATTTTAATGGTGTAATATAATTTTCACTTGTAGGGAACCGTCCCTAGCACTTATAGAACGGTTATAACCGCCCTTATCTATCTATCTATAACTATCTTATATGTGGGAGGAGGGGGGAACAGGTAAAATTACGATATTAGTCTTTAGTAATTAAGAAAATTACAAAGTTAAATATAAGTCTAATTCTAAAAATAATAATTAAATGAGTGTTTGATTTGAATAAGGACTAAGAGTTAAATTGTAAAACTAATGCTAATAAACAAATCAAGTACAAACATAACTCTAATAATAAGATTCAACAATTTTAATTAGACTTTTACTAGGGTATTACCTGTTATGCGTATACACAAACATATTCTCCAATTGTTAGTTTGTCGCAAATAATAATAAGTAAAAACTATCATATTATATCTTATGGTTGTGGTGTTAATGTAATTGTCAAAATCTGACAATGATGTTATACACCAACATCCGAACATAAAAAAATATAATCAAAAAAAATAAAAAAATTAAATAAAACTACTTTTAAATCAAATCAAACAGGGAGTCGTGGCGAAAAAGAACAATAGAATAACAATATGCATTTCTTACAAAAAAAAATGGTGAATTTTTCATTTAGGAGTAAAATAAATATTATTTTTTAAAAAAACAAATTCTATAATTTAATATAAAAAATAGTTGATATATAGAATAATTATTAAAATATTATATTTAATAATTAAACAACAAGTCATATAATTATAACCCACGTGTGTACCACACATATGAATAAAAAAATTCATAAAAATATATTATCAACACTATTTTATTCAATATTTTGATTATTTTTAAATATATAACGGGTCATATGAATATCACTCACGTGAGTAGCACGTGGCGAAAAACCGGGGGACATGCACAATTACAATAATAGACTTCATTAAGAATATAACTATAATTAAAAAATAAAAAATTAATAGAACTTTAATTTAAATAAGATAATACAAATAAAAATATATTAACAAAAATACGAAATTAAGTGCAAACATAATTTGTTCAATATTATAGTGAATAGGATACTTAAAAGAAGAAGAAACTATAAGATAGAGTTTTTTTTATTTATTCAAAATCGTATATTTTTCTCTGTTTTAAATCTCTAAGTTGTAAAAAAATTAGGCCAAATGTTGTAAAAAGGCCAAACCTTTCGCAAAAGTTTCACAAAAGTCCCGACCTTTCAATTTTGTCGATTTTGGCCAAAAACTGATTATTTGGTTTCACAAAAGTCCAGACTTTTCAATTTTGTCGATTTTGGCCAAAAATGGATTATTTGGTTTCAAAAAAGTCCCGACCTTTCAATATTTGGCATGCCACATAGGTACCACATAGGCGTCACATAGGCAAATTGAAATCAAATTGAGAGTTGGCCACAATTGAAACCAAATAATTTGTTTTTGGCCAAAATCGATAAAATTGAAAGGTCAGGACTTTTATGAAACTTTTATGAAAGGTTTGGCCTTTTTATAACATTTGGCCAAAAAATTATTTGTCTTTAATTACATAACAATAAGCTCACATATAACTTCAATTAATTATCATTTGTTGAGTTTTAGTCATTAATGCAAGACCCACAGATTTGCTAAGCATTGTGCCCAGAAAATCAGTAGCAAAACCAGTGCTACATCAGCAGAAACTACTTCCATTTTAGCCACGTCATCATTTTAGCCACGTCATCAGTTCCGTTTAGTTTAAACGGATTACACTAACAGAAGGATATATTTGGAAAGCTCTCAAAACTTAAGGTTTGATTTGTACTTTAGCTCTTAAAACTTAGGTTTGATTTGTAGTTTTGTATTTAAATATTTAGTAGGATTAATTTGTATAATACTTAACAGATTGGGGTCTTTTTAATAGTTTTCCTTTTAAAATAAGATATCGGGTCAATTAACCATTAGGGTTGAAGAATAAAGATTTTTTTTGAAATTCGATGAATAAAGATTTAATCCAAATGATCAAATGCATATCACTTGCATGCTATAATTTTATACTAAATTATAATAATAATTGATAAAAACTAAAATATTATAAAAATATAGTATTTCATAATTTACATAATATTTAATATATAACAAGAAATATACATATTAGCAAATTTAAATACTGTAAATAAATTATTATAACAATTTGTAAAAACTAAAATATTATATTTAATAATTTACTTAATATTTAATATATATATATATAACGGGTCAATATATATATTTATAAATTTAAATACCATAAGCCGTAGCTATCAGACTATGAGATAAAGATTTACTTATATTTTCATATATTCTAACATGATATTATGAGACAAAATTTATAATAATATATTGGGCCATGTAAATAGTATTTATGTGCTACAATTTCAATTTAAATATGTCCTATAAATATCATCCGCGTACTATAAATCCAATTCCAATAAAAATATTTATAAAAAACTAAAATGTTATATTTAATAATTTAATTAATACTTATATATAACGGGTCATATAAATGTCGCTCACGTGCGTAGCACGTGGCGAAACGCTAGTACTATATATAAAAGCACGGATGGGGGGGGGGGGGGGACAGACAAATTTACTGAATAATCCTTTTTAGTTTACTACTAAATAAAGGTTTTATAGTCATTAACTAATTAGTTATTTAATTAATCACTATTGTAATTAAAGTTCTAATTAGAATAGGTAGCTAAATTATCTCTAATTTAGTTTTTAGTATATAAAAAACAGCTAAATTGTCTCTAAATTAGTAGGAATACTTATCTTTTAGTTTGATTGAACTACAAAATTAAAATATTGTATTTGATCAATATATTATTATTTAAATTTCTATCTTATTATTTTAAAGATATTATTAATAAAATTAAATTAATTATTTAATATGTTCATTGACGAGTTACGTTACGAGCCACGTGCATAGCACGTAGTGCGAAACTAGTACGAAAAAAAAGCACTATATTTTAATACATAATAAAATTAAGTGTTTGTATATATATATATATATATATATATATATATATATATATATATATATATATATATATATATATATATATATATATATATATATATGTTTATAAAAATCTCTTTAAAAGTTTATAGTTATATATAATATATATTAAATTTCATAAATTATTAAATAATAAAATATTAATTATTCGATGTGGAACGAAATTAGTTTACTGAAATTTAATTAATTATTAAAATTATTATTTTATTAAATATTAATTATTAGAGAGTTGATTGCACGAGTAAAGTTTTTTAAATCTTTTAAAGAAAAATCTATAGTAAAATTTATAGTAAAACGAATTAGATAGATATGAAATTTGAGCTACTGAGAAATTAAAAATAAATTATATAGTTATATAAAATTTAGTTCGCATAAAAAACAAAAAATGTATCAAATTGAGTAAAACATTATTAATTAAATATGAAATTTAAATGCATGTTATTGTCTGGGAGCTTTGGCCTGGTTGGCAAAGCTCCTAAGACATCCTTCTGAGGTCCTGGGTTCGACCCAGGCCTCAGCAGCCAGTGGGCTGATTTAAAAGGAATTGTATATAATCACAATTAACTCCTGCTAACCCCGCTAACAAGTAGAATAGGTCTATCTTTGGCACAAAAAAAAATGCATGTTATTATTCAGTTAAAGAAATATATACACCAAAATAAATTGAAAAATTGTTCGAAATAAAAACTGTGCATTACTAGCTCCTAATAAAAAAATAAGCATTATGTATCATTGGATCTAAACAGATGTAATTAAAATTTAACCAAATTATTATGTACCAGTAGCCGCCTCCTCTTCGTCGTTTAGCTTATGTAATATTTAAAGAAGCAACTTGATAAAATAAATTCTGCCTTTTGTCATTTAGGCCCCCAACTGCTTTATCATTTCAAAAGTGCCTGACAGGGAAAATAGTCTAATAGAAAAATGAAAAGTTTCATTAAAACAAACTTTAACTTAAAAAATTGTATTAACAAATCGAAATCTAATAGAAACAGTCTAAAAACATAACTTTTAAAAAGCAAAAATACTGAAAAGCCTCCCACTTTTGAATTTTTTTTAATTCCACCACCATATAGGAGAATTTTCAATTGCATCCTATTTAGGATTTTCAGTTTTCATCTGTACCCCAAAATAAAAAAAAAATTAATAATTTAATTAATTTTAGGATAAATTATTAAAACCAACTATTTACTAAATAGAGGGATTGTATCATTATTTTTTCCAATTGAAAAAATTCAAAAAATTAGTATATGAAGGATTAATTTAAATTTTTTTCTAAATGAAAAGAGATCATTTTAGTCAATTGGGTACAGGCGAAAAATGAAAACCCTAAATAGAATGTAACTGAAAATTCTCCTACGTGGTTGTGCAATTGAAAATAAAGTCAAAGGTGGGGGGTTTTAATTATTTTTGCCCTTTTAAAATAACAAACCATCAAAAATGAATTGAGATGAGTGATTGTTTTTTCTTCTAAATTAATTATAAACAATCAAATAGTGGTAAAACAGAGGGTTAGAACTTAAAATTTAATATTCCATGGTTAGTACTTTAAAAAATATAGAGCTTTTTGGTCCAAGAATACAGCTACAATACACTAGAAATTTGCTGGTTTTACAAAATAAAACATGCGGGAAAATTATCTCAATAAATGCAGCCAAATCTAAAAAAAAACGTAAACAAAATTCGTTAAACATGATGCCCTTAATATTTTCATGAGCGTAAAATTTAGTCATAAAAATATTTTGTAGATATATATAATCATAAAATTTATTTATATCGTTAGTAAAAATTACATGGTTAATATTTATTGCGTAGGTGGTACTGTTGCAATTTTATAAATATGATTGATATTTCATAGTGTATGTTGACGATGCGATCGTGAAAAGTAAAAGCGAAGACGATCATCCCAACGACCTATGAACGATGATTGAGAGACTCGATAAATTTAATATGAAGATGAATCCGAAAACATAAACATTTGGAGTTGAAGGACGGAAGTTCCTTAGTTACATGGTGTCACAAAAAGGAGTGTAAGAAAACCCAGAAAAAATTAAGGCCATCTTGGAAATTGCACCACCGAAAAACCAACGGGAAGTACGGATCCTTAATGGAAGAGTAACGGCCCTGGGACGATTTATCTCTTCATCAGAAAAAAGATGACTTTCGTTCTACAACACGCTAAAAACAAATACATTCAAATGGGGAGAAGAGTGCGATGACAACCTAAGAAAGTTTCTAATGAAACCGCTGCTGCTAAGCTGGCCTAAAGACGCAGAAACCCTTTATCTGTACATTTCGATATGCAAAGACGCAACCGCAACAGTTCTGGTAAGAGAGGAGGCATTCCAACAACTACCGGTGTACTACGTAAGCCGGACCCTGAAGGATCCGGAGCACATGTACCCGAAAATCAAAAAGATGGCGTTAGCATTAACAAAAACGGCAGGGAAGTTGTGACCCTATTTTCAGGCACATCCGATAGTGGTAGGAACTGATCAACCCCTAAGACAAGTGCTCTAGAGGTCAGAGCTTTCCAGAAGAATGGTCAAATGGTCGATACAACTAGGAGAACTCGATATCAGCTATGAACCCAGACAAGCGATGAAAGCTTAAATGTTAGCTGACTTTGTAGCAGAATTGACCGAATGTTCTGCGATAAAGCCAGAAATAAAAGAGCAATGGGAACTCTAAATTGACGGGAAAAAAACGAGAACGGGAAAAGAGCAGGAGTCATCCTTAAAGGCCCACATAAGGTGCATGTTCTGTATGGAGTCCACCTAAATTTCATAGCAACAAACAACGTATTGGAATACGAAGCATTAATAGCAGGACTGGCACTAGCGGTTGAAGTAAGAACTGAGAACTTGAAGATCCACTGCGATTCACAATTAGTTGTCGGACAAGTAGATGGGACGTTCGCCATGAAAGAAGAAAATCTGTTAAAATATAAGAAAAGGGCGAAGGAGCTTCTACAAGAAATTGAGAAGCGGGGAGGACAATGCAGATAAAAAAGATAGGAAGGGAAGAGAACGCAGAAGCAGATGTAATAGCAAAAGCAACATCGAAAAAAGTAACAATTTTCAAAAAATGGAATTCAAACAAGAGATATCATCACCAACGATCGACGTGCCAACAAATTACCCTATACAGGAGATAGATGAATGGATGGAGCCTATTTGGAGATACATAGAGGAGGGAAAAAACCTTGAAGACGAAGAAGAAGAAGAAAAGGTAAGAAGGACGGCAAGGCAATATGCAATCTACTAAGGAACGCTATATCGAACGGCCACAAGCCACCATGGTCATGGTGCGTATCTCGGAGTGTTAGGCAGTATGTCCTGAGCGAGTTATATGATGGAATACGCGGTGCACATCAAGGGCCAACCGCCATGGTGAAAAAAGCACCCCTGTAAGGATATTATTGGCCAAACATGGAAGAAGACTCAAAAAAGTTGGTAAGGAAATACGACAAATGCCAAAAGCACGAGGATAGGTCGCACATTCCGGATCAAGAAACAAAGCTGGTTCACAGCCCCTGGCCGTTTAAAAAATGGGGAATAGACATCCTTGGGCCATTCACCACGGCGATAAATCAGAAGAGATTCATCTACGTGGCAATCGACCACTCCACCAAATGGGTAGAAGTAGAGGCAGTCTTCACGATAACAGCAGCCTAAGCGGAGGAGTTTTCCTGGAGAGAAGTAGTGTGCCGATTTGACATACCCAAGACGTTAGTGACAGAAACGGAAAGCAATTCGACAACGGGACTATCAGGGGTTTCTGTGAAACCTTGGTATAAATCTGCAATTCACATCGGCGGCGCATCCTCAGACTAATGAAATGACGGAGGTCACAAACAGAATTATATGTAAAGGATTGAAGAAGATATTAGACGAAGCAAAGGGCAACTGGGCGGAAGAGTTGAACATCGTAGTTTGGGCATATAGAATAACACCAAGGAAGGGAACAGGAGAAACACCAAAGTTTAACATATGAGGTAGAGGCAGCCATCCTAATAAAACTTGGAATGTCAAAATTTATTGGCACTTTTCTAAAATATACGTATATGATCGGTTTTCCAATATGCACGCATGTCTGGATAAAAATACTCATATTGAACTTCTTAATGCATTAATAAGACATTTATGGATGCAACATTGTAATTGTGACGATTGAATATGTATTCAATAATTTTAGCTTTTTATTGTCCTAATTTAAATAAATAATATAACATATATCTTCAATAATTTTATCATAAATCAAGTTTTAAATAATATAAGTTTTGATACTAAATTTTTTTGATAACATTTTATTTTTAAAATATAATTAATATTATATATATATTAATGGGATGAATATGTAATAAAAATAAATTTACAGGAGTAATTGGTAAAAAGTGTATAAAGAGTTTTGAAAATGATTCAAATAGTAAAGATAAAAAAGAATATACTTTTTGGTGTTGGTTTTGATGTTTATTATTGGAGTGAATTTGATGATTTTCATCAAATTAATATTGGATGATCTAATTTTTGATGTTCGCCATGGAAGATGGCCTAAAATCTCCAAATAACATAATGACATATTTTGTAAGCAAATCTCCAAATCATATCTGGACACCAAGGTCGCGAGTTTAAAATCAGGCTACGTTTTTTTTTCAAAATGGAGTGGTTGGGGTCAGACTTCTGGCCATTATTACCCGAAATTACCAAATATGTGTACTTACGGGCGGTTCACATCCTGGGATTCGACAATGATATTGAGTTTTGACTCATTGGAGTGAGTCTTCATCATAAAAAAATTCAATTTGGAGGTCGTACAGAAAATAAAACAAACAAACACATTTTTCGAATGAATGTCGTCGTCTTCGTACCTTGACTCCACTATACTCTTGTTGCTGGTGAAATCCAATGAAAATCTAAGCTAAAACTAATCTAATCACTTATTTAGAGTATATGTCTAATTGTAAGATGACTCTCTTTATTTTGAAGATAATGGAGTTATTTATATGTTTCTATCTTGGAGTAGGATTGTGACTCGTACCCAAGTGTAATGAAAAAGTTCCCCTCAAGTTAGAATGTCTTCAGATGGAGTTGGGATGTTTTTTTTGTCTTTTAAGTGCCCTATAGTTGCAAAGTGTGCGTTTGCACCCTTGGGTGTGCACGCGCACCCCCTAAAAGCTTTTTACCCATCATCTGGTCCAAAACGTATAGACATACATGTTCCTATCGTGCGAACTTCAGTTGTCACATGAAGTGGCGTGCGATCGCATGCTTCACTTCGTGCATCCCCACGCTCAATTTCTGTTGCGCAACTATCAACTTTGAAACTTCATAATTTGATGTAGACACCTCCAAATTAGTTCTTTATTCTTTAGAGAACTTACTAATTTATTTCTCGTGAAGAACACAAAGTCATTGAAAGTCTTTAAGTACAACAAAATCTTCACTCAATTCAATGGGGTTCAATTTACAAGTAAGAATTTGTTCTTTCAGCGTTTGTTTTCTTCGGATCTTCGTACAAATTCCTACTGTTCTTAAATTTTCACCTTGAAGGCTTCCAAATTGCATAAAATTCATGAAACAAACGTACAATTTGTCTGAAATGCATAAACAAAAAATGAGTACAAATAAAATCAAAATCAAACGTCAAATGCATAAATGCATAAATATGATCCGAAATATACATAGAGTATAAGAGTATTTCTATATCAAAGTACTTCTTCTCTTAATAAAAGCATGTTGATATTTAGAAATCAACCCCAGGAAGCAAAAGAGCTAATCTGATAGATAAAACTTAGGAAATAATAACCTTCTTATTTCAACATGCTTTTGTTAAGGGATTATTACTCTAATATATTAGACTTTAGAAATAATAACTTTCTTAATACGAACGGAATTATAAAACAAGAAAGCCCATGATATCTTATACAATGAAACTAAAGATTAATTTTTTTCTACTTATGAATTGATACTGCTCATATGGGTCTAAAATCTCCAAATCACATATGACATCTTTTATAAGCAATTTTTTTACTCACAAAGAAGGGGAAAATCATACAATGGAAAGCAACACTAAAAAACATACACTCTTGTTTAGTGGTGTATGACTGAACAAGTACACACACATACCGGAGGTAAAAGAGTGGTAGAAATACATCACAAAGGTAGTTGTTCAAAGAACAATTGGTGGACTTCATTTTTGGAATTTAATGAATTGGTGTATCCGTCTTGACAATCAAGGTAAACTATATCCATTACCCGACTGAGGTTTAGACTAGTCGTCAGAACAGGCATTGCTATGAAATTAAGCTTTATGATTTCTTCATTCATATCTTTCCATGCATCTTCCACCATCTTTTTCATCTGCTCAATCGCCTCCTCTTTTGACAATCCAAATTCCTTCATGTAGCAATCCCAAGCTAAACAATGTCCATTCTTTAGTTCATCATTTTGTAACAAAACAGGTCATGATCGAGTTAAGTGAAACTCTAAGAAAAATTAAAAGAAAAGTGTATATGTACGTATATACATATAAATATATACCTCGCGTGCAACTATGTCATTTAAAAGACGAGCCGGTACTTTTGAAGCCTGGACAATTTTAGGATTTGTTTCTAACCATTCAAATTCTTTGACACATGCATGTTTCTCCATTCCAATCAAGACCATTGGTGTAAGTAGAGCAAAACTGCTTGAGATCAACGCGTTATGCATATACTCATTGAAGGATGGCAAATATTGACCATAATACCATTGCGCTTCAAGATGGTAGGATCGCACCAGTTGCTGGAACTAACATATTGAAAAATAAAAGACAAAATTTAATTAGTTCTAGAGATGTAAGTATGTGTATGTATGTGTATGTGTATGTGTGCATAGAATAAATTGCTTACTTTCTCCTTTGTGTGACGAACACTATAAGATCTCCCTTTCTTGATAGCATCCCTCTCAATATCCTCAAAGAAATTAAATAGTTCCCTATAAACAATCTTGGTATTCTTTGATGGTATATCATCAATGGCATCCTTGTCGAACCTGGATATTGATTAAAGGTTTGTCTTTTAACGACTAAAAAAAAACATATGAATCAATTCTTTTTTTTTGCGATACCTCTCAAATGCATCGGTCAGGAATTGCAGTTCTTCCATAGTACCATGGGTATCATATGTATCATCTAAAAGTGATAAAAGCAGTACGAGTTTGACAAGGAGTTTGCGAGAATGAGAAAATTGAGGTTCAAAATGTGCCCCAACTCCTACCAGATATCCCTCCATAATTCTGTCCCATCTATCGTAAGTTAACTCGTTCTCAAGATTTATATCTTCCCACCACCTGAAAATTAATTAAGGAAAATAATTCAATGTAATTGTTGCATTATGTTATTCGTGCAACAAACCAATTGTGCACTAATCATGTGGAATTTCTAATAATTAAAATATTTTATGTCGCAAATATTTATTGGCTTGTTGGAATATGACATGACACAACTATTCCATGTAACAATCGAAAATAAATTATCAAATCTCTCGAGCTTTTTAGTAGTATGAATTATTCTTATGATACTTTTCCAACACTCAAATATTTGTATCTTTACCTTAAAAGAACTTCTATCTCTTGCCGGTGCATGAATTGAACTTGATTAAAATTTAGATTTGCGAACTTGAGTAAAGTTTCATTACGAGCCTCTTCTTGTTCGTAGAAACTGATGTATTTCCTAGCCTCTAGTCTTGGCAGTCCTCTGTGGAATGGAGTTCTCAAGGCATTCTTAATGTATTGTGCAAGATGAGAGTTTGATTCCATGGCCATGGACTCCAATATTGGCCTTGCGAAAGAACGTGCTTCATCAAGAATATATTCTTCTCCATGCATGCCCAGAAAAGTGGCTTCATATAGGCTCACCATGCCTCTTGAGTCGTTGGTTATTTTTTTGTTGAAATTTCCATCACTATCTTTGAATTTCTTGAACACATCTGATTTACAACTAAATTTATTAGAAGATTATTTGGGTTGTCTTGTTATGAGACTTGAAGACTTTATGTATTCTAACATGTTCAGATTAATGGGGGTACAGAATCAGATAAAATAGAGATTTGAGTTGAAAATTGAAAGTGAATGGTATATTTGTATGACCTATAATCATTCAAAAAAGAATCATTTTTTTGAAATTTTTTTATTTATATTTCAAACTTTTTATCATCAATTTTATTTCATTATTCAATTTTCAGTTTTAATTGTATCCATTTTTTCATTCAAAAAAATGTTCAATTATGTCCTATATATTTGGCTTATAGTCTAAATAAGTCCTTATACAAAGTACTAAAATTGAGATTATTTGTCAAATATGAAGAATATTTGAACCTTTTTTTAAAGACTTAATCACCAAAAAAAACCCTCACCTTTTCGCCCCTTTTCAGCTGCACCCTGACGTTGCAATTTTGTCAGCTGCACCCTAATTCGCACCTTTGGGTTTCAATTCCACCCTCAAAATCAAACTGGACTCTTTTTCACTCGGGAAAAATTCATAAAAACCCTTACAAAGTACTCGTTTGAACTCTTTTCCACACAAAAAGTTAAAAATTGATGATTTATTTTAATTTTTTCCAAATGGAGAAGAGATCAATTTAGTGTTTGAGGGTGGAATTGAAAACTAAAGGTGCAAATTAGGGTGCATCTGACAAAATTGCAACGTCAGGATGCATTTGAAAAATAGCTAAAAAGTGGGGGTTTTTTGGTGATTAAACTCTTTTTTAAATGAAAAAAACTTTAATTTAAAAGAAATAGGTACAACAAAGACTGTAAATAAAAAACAGAGTAAAATTAACAATTTTAAAAATTTTAGATATAAACAAAAAAGACGAAATGATGGAGTATTTCTGGATGCTTAACCCAATTTTTATTAGTCAAATATAAAAAACATAAAAAAAATTGTATCTTTCATCTAACAACATAAATAAAAAAATATTTTGTAATCCTAAATTGAATATATGTATTTAGCTAATCAAAGGCATAAGGAATAAAAGTAGATATACTCACCGCAAGATATATTATATCCATGTTGTTGTAAAATTTGAAATAATATTGACATATTGTAGAGATCGTAGCCATTATCAAAATCATCAGAGAGATAATTGTGGTTGAAAATATGAGATAAGTGGTCGTCAATTTCATTTTCAAAGTATGATAGGCCAAGGCGGCATAATAAGTTGATCAATACAATATTTTCGAGTAGATCCTTTGAGGTGGTCATAAGCATCTCTTTGACCTTTTCTTTTAGTGTTTCGATTTCCTTCCGATCAATAACCTGCTGTATAATGAATGATAAATATGAGTATATATAGTTTGGAGCTGATATGGTGCGTTGTTATATATGTCAAATATGATAATTGATTATTGCGCCACGTCTACTTTAAACAAATAGTATATATATTTGGCAAAAGTTAAAAAATAATGGACAAAATTGACACGATTTAAAAATTATGATATATTTGACAAATAAACTATAATTATGATTAAATAAATTTAATTTGCCTAACGTTTTGAGGAAATAAATTTATGAAAATTTTATCTATACAAAAAAATCACATGTATTCATAAAAAAAAATCACATGTATTATACTTTTAGAATATAGGAAATTGGATTATTTTTTACAATTGTAATACATGCAGTGGTAGAGATGTACATCAAACTAAACTGACAAAAAAAAATTAACCGAGTGAAATAAAAACAATTGAGTGTTCTAATATATATTTTGTAAAAACTAATTTCGTTTGATTTTTAATTTAATCAAACTATAAATATATATAATAATTTTTTTTAATAACAATAAATTTTTTCATAGTAATTTTATTTTTTTGAAATATTTAATAATAATTATATTAAAAACCCACAAGAAGTGGCAAGACTTAAGTTAAAAAAATTCGTACAAAAAGTAAATAACTAAGGTTTATGATATATTATAACATAGTTTAAATCTGATTTTAAAATTTAATACTTATTTTTTATTTTTTATCTTTAAGAGTTTCTAAAATTATTATTATGTTTCAGTTAATCCACAAGTTGCATCAAATTAGATTTATCTTTTCAATTGATTAGATTTTTATATTTAAAAAAAATGATCAATTTAAATAGTTTAACTAACGAATCAAGACAAAATTAAACTGAATCAAATTAGAATGATTGTTCAATTAATGGTAGTTTCTTTTCATCATTCGTGTAATAAATAAATGAGATTTTTATAATATTTATAATAATTTAATGATAAAAATTAAATGGTAATTAAATATTTTAATATCATGAATATTTATTGCTTGTTACAAAAATAAACCGTTGCGTAATCCACACCACGTTCCCTTGCATAGAGAACAGCAATCACATGATCAGTGAGAATTTTTGTTTTTCTTGTTTTTTTTGTTTTTTATTAAAAGGATTTTTTGTTTTTGATGAATGATCAGTGAGAATATTTGTTGTCTAGTTCCTCAACTTCGCTCTATAAGGAATTTTTCGAGAATCTAATTAAAATGCTGAAGCTGAAAAAAAAAACTTTGTAATTTTTTAAAAAGTATGAAACGGTTCTTTTATTTTTTTATAGGTACAAATCGACCAAAACTCGGTTAAATGGTAATGTTGCATATAAGACAAAAATTTAAAAACATCCTTAATGTTTAAAAAATTTACAAATTTTATATTTACAACTTTTTCAGCACATTTTACCCTCTTCTTCATTTAAATATTAATAATTAAATAATTTTAAAATTAAAATATGTAAAATAAATTGAAACTCAATTAAACTAATCAAAACCTAATTAAACATTTCAAAATCTGATTAAATTAACTGAAACCTAATTAAACTCTTCAGAACGCAATTAAACCAATCCAAATATAATTAAACACATCAAAATCTCAAACAAAGTTTTTTTTTTAAACCTCGGCCGGAGAAAAAATCTCTGGCAGTTTATTCTTAAAAAACATACCAGCGCCGCTGGTCTGTTCATGGAGAACAGACTAGCGAAGGTCTATTCATGGAGAACAGACTAGTGAAGGTATGTTCTTCAAGAATAGACGAGTAGGTTTGTTCTCGAAAAGCAGACTACTGGAGATTTCTCTTGGATAATATTTAAAAAAAATTAAAAAGAAAATAAATTACGTTTGGAGTTTCGATGAGTTTAATTAGATTTGGATTGGTTTAATTGGTTTCAATGTGTTTAATTATTTTAAACACATCGAAATTCAATTAAACTAATAGAAATTAAATTATTATTTTAATTGTGTTTTAAAGTGTTTAATTAGATTTCAATTGATTTAATCAGGTTTTGTTGATTTTATTTAATTTTAATTGATTTTAATATATAATTTTATTTAACTATAGATATTTAAATTAAGAAGAGTGTGAAAATGATTAAAAATTTATATATATAAAATTAGTAAGTATTTTAAACATTAAGATTGAAAAATGATATTTTTATATTTTTTATTCTATCACTTCTGTTTGTGTAACTATGTTTTCATTTCTCAACCCAAAAAGAATATGTTTTCATTATTTTCTCGTACAAATAGCTGATGACCAATTCCTTAGTTTTATTTATTTAATATAACATTTATTCTCTTCCATTTATCACACTGCAATAGTCTGATTTCTTTATTTTTCTACTACTGTAATATAGTCAAAAAAGTTTATTTTACTATTTTGAGGTCCCTATTAGTTTATTCATGTCTTTCAAAAGAGTAAAATAGTCAAAAAAGTTTTGCACTTTATCAAACGGCCTAATTACTTAAAAACCACCCACCTTGTAATTTTTTTTCATTTATACCATGACCTAGAAAAATTTTCAATTGTATCCTATTTTTGATTTTTATGTTTCATCTCTACCTAATGAGTTGAATTGACCTATTTTCTTTTGAAAAAGAGTTTAAATTAGTCCTTCATTTTTAACCTATACTCTAATAAAACGTTAATGTTAATCATTTATGTATCTTGTTTTTAATATTTTCATCTTTAAATTAATTAAATTATCAAAAAAATTACTTTTGGGGTACAAACGAAACATAAAAATCGAAAATAGGGTACAATCGAAAATTTTCCTAAGTCATGGTATAAATGAAAAAAAATTACAAGGTGAGTGGTTTTTAAGTAATTAGGCCTTATCAAACTAATAGTTTCTGAACTTTCATAGCTTCTTCTATTATTTATGAATTGGTGCATATGTACTCGCCAGAGCATTTTTCACATAGAGTAATTTTACAGCATATAAAAGCCGTAACCATTTTTTTATCTGATCATGAGGTATCGTGAACAGATTCCAACTATGAAACGGCACCTTTAAACCTTTTCATCCCCACTCGAGAGGGTAGGTCCCTTGCAAGAGCTAAAGCTCTGACCCTAAATTTTAAACGCTGAATACATGAGTACGGTTCAAACCCGTGACCTCAATAAGCTAGAAAAACGCCTTACTAACTCATTTACGCCTTGGAGTTGAAAGCCGTAACTTTTAAAAATACCATAGTACAAAATTTAGAAAAACTTAAGGTTATTATTTATTTGCATAAATTAATTTATATATAACATCAAAAGATGAACTGTGAAAAAAAAAAAAAGGAAAGAGATTCAGTTAATGACTTACAGGGCTGGATAAGGAAAATGAAGCCAATCTACTACCCCAAAAACTAGGGGGAAAGTTTGGTGGTGGAGGACGACATTTGTTTCGCTCTGCGTCTATTATTAAGCAATTATCTTGTGTTGCCAGCCATGTTAATTTTGAGTACAATAACCACAGGCAAACATATCAATTTATAGAGAAGCCATCTTGGCTTAAGGCATGATTTAGCCCTTGAACCTGTACACTTTTACTAATTTAACTTTTCATCTTCCCATTTAATCTCTAAAAATAGAATGTGTGAAATTTGAAAATTTGCCTATTTAATCTTTAAAATAGAGATTGAGCAATATATGCTCTGACATTGTGAAATTATAGTAACATGAATGCAACTATATGACATATAATGGTAGCGCATGTGCGTGGTAATCACTGCATTTTTGATGCGGGTTTTAAGGATGCGCTGATGCCCAACAGTGATAGCTAGAAACAAATCGTCCAACTTCAAATGAATGACTTTTAAAATAATTTTATTTTCACTCAATTGAACGTTTTCAAAGTTTTGCAATCAATTTATAACTTATAAAGTTGATTTTAGTCTTCTAGAGAGTATTAGAGGCCAAATTGTGATAATGTGTACCTAATTACAAAATTTCTTCTATTTGTTTTTAAGAGGAAAGATTGAACTTTATTAATTAAGAAAAATTAACAAGTTCATTAACCGGAAAAAGAACCTCGCTGTCAATAATACAATCTTTATTAATAAGAATGCCCCATTTAGTTAAAGCATTTGCAACTTGGTTGTAATGTCTTCGGACGTGCTGAAACTAAACCTTCTGAGAAGCCGTCTCCGCCAAGCAATCATCTATAATCACTTGAATAGGGTCAATAGCACTTTCAGGGTGAATAAGCCTATTTATCACATTTGGTTATGCTCAAAACTCATCTTATAGTAAAATAATTTTGTTTCCTCAAAATATTATATAGTAATAATATCCACTTCCAATTCAAAGACCTTAGTATTTCATACTTCACATTCTTTTGAAATTCGGAAATAAATTAATCATTAGAAAAACCTTCTGTTTGTAAATATATCAATGTCTTAAAATACTCATATTTTGAATTCGTAGTTAACCCTTAGTTTTAAATAACTTCGTGAATTTTATAAAATCGTTCAGCTGAACAAATTTATTTTCCTCTTTTAATCAAGACTGAATAAAATTCCATACTTTTTTGAAACAAGTAAAAATATTGAAATGAAAATCTCTCTATTTTTAAATATTTATTTTTACATAAGTATAAATTTTATTTATAAAAACAAACCCTCTTTTAAAATCACAGTGTATATACACACTTAGAGCATAATCAAATTTCCTTAATCCAACACTACTCAAATCATAAATCGCAGACCGACAGAGAAGCCTTCAAATTTGAATTCGACAATACCGAACTTATTGCAATTATATCTCGAGTGCAACCTTAAATCTATTAATATTTTATGCGAAGCACAATTATTCCGGTAATATAAAACCGATCATTTGCTATGCATGTCGTCCTTAATTCACCATTATCATCACATATTTTTTGTTTAGCTACCTTTAAGTACCGTTTGAAATTCATCAACTTTATCTGTAAAATCCTTTTTTGCATAATTGTGAGGGTGATTACACTTCTCATCCTCAAAAAATTGCATCCAACTCTAATCATTTCAATGCATATGATGCATGTACCAATTATTATTTTTTATTTAATGAATATACTCAATGCTCAATGTAATTTCCTATTCGTGACATTCAAAATGTATGTTCATGATCTGTTTGGGCACAATTACGTGATAAAAAACATTTCAAATACTTTAACAGTCTACATTTGAAATCAAATTCTTTTCAAAACATTTATTAGATATTACACTATAAGACATGCACTCGATAATCTCGAAAAATTTCTCAAATTCCATACTTGCAATCCATCAATTTGTTTGATACAACGGCCTAATACTTTAACTAGATTCACTTATGCAAAATAATATACAAATTAACCTCAATTCAAAATGAAATTATACTTAAATGTAAACAATACACCATGTTCGCTTCTACAAAAAATTCCCATCGATTCCAGTGTTGCACCGTCCAACCTGATGTTAGTGTATTACTACACCTATCTATCATTTCAGGTAAAAAATTTAGCTAAACTTTTTCATGCTATTCAAAAACCACTAACTGTTATAAAAGGATTTCTCAATTTTTATTTAAACATTTATTTCATTTTTGAAGTTCAACAGTATATGGTCATAATTTAAATTTTAAAATCATTAAATGTCAATTTAAAAAATAAGATAAAGATTAGGGATTATTTTATTTTATTTTTCATTTCGTAATGGAGAGCATGTTTCACGCAAGGGGTTGAGAGTGGAGAAAGGAATTTTTAATATAATTTTACCAACTAGTAAGTTATCTTTATACAATTTGCTCAAAAATGACTTTTCGACGATTTATGTCAAGCTGAGGGGTGAAGTGATCATTCTTTTCTAGAAAACTAAAAATACATGGTCCTAAGAATAGCTAGGTTACCAATTTTTTTCTCATAATTCAAACAACAGAAACTAAATTAAATATGGTTGTACTTCTTAAAGTACAGTCACTTCATGTTTTGTATACATAGGGATACAAGAAAAACTAATGTTATTTATTTTTTAAATTATGTAAAATAAAGTTCAATAAATATAGTCATCATCAAAGATCATATAATTGCTGTTCCTCCTACCTCTTTCCTCTCTATCAGCCTGAAAATTTTACACAAAATCAAAGTTAGTTTATGCAAACATGATAATTAGATAGGCAATAAATTTGGCAAACAACATGTATATTTGGGTTCTGCAATTAGTATCACTTTTTTTTTAAAATTGAGTCCCTCCAATACAATTCATGAATATTGAGTTTTTGCACTTTTAATTTCATAGACATTAAATCCCTTAGTCACATTAAATATAATCGGTGTCAAAAAAACCGATAAAGGACTTTCAACAAAATAAAAAATGTTGTGACCCTATTAAAAAAATAATTTTTTCATCTCGGTCACACTAGCGGCGCGTGTAGTACACACACTTTATTTCGTGACGGAAGGGTCTAATATCTAAAAATATAAAATTATAAGGAATCAATATTAACAAAGAAACGTCGAGGGACCTAATTCAAAAACATACAATAGTATAAGGATCTAAATATGCATTTTACCAATAAACTTTTGTGTATACGTACCTTAGATATGAGCCTTTCAAAAGCTTCGGTTCCATGCTCTTCCATATATTTTTCAGCAGCGGTCAAAATGTCGTCTTGTTTAGTAAATATTTCCTTCTTTTTCGGGACGTACCATATTTTTTGAGCAGCCTGTGGATTCTTATAAAATGGCCTAACATAGTTCTTGTAAACATATGCTGCGCCATTGAATTGCGGCAATACCAACCAGCATGTCATGATCAATTTAGCAAATGCCCACACCGGGATACTGCATCATGATAGTAGTAGCTATAAAACTATTGGCAAAATAACTTTTCATTTTTATAATTTTAATCATTTAATCAAATAATATTTTTAAAAATAGAACAGTTTTGTCCGTCAACTTTATAAATTTAAACAATTATTATAAAATCTCAATTAGAACCCGTCTAGTCCGATATAAAATGATTATATAGAGTTTCTCTTTTCTGACTGGACACATCTATAAAGCGACACGTTAAAATACGTTCAAATCCAGGGTTGGATATAACTATCCAAATTTGTGGAATTGACATGTTAAATTTAAATTTATTATAAGAATTATGTTTGATAAAATGGTTAAAATTAAGGATAAAAACATAAATCTTGGGTATATGAAAGCAACAATATTTATGTAAACGTAGTAGTGTCCATTAGAAGCGCCCATTTCTGAAAATCGTTTGAACAAGCTTACCATTCGAGGAGTTTAGAGAATGTGAGCTCAAATATGGTGATCATGGAATAGAGAACCCAGTAGGTTAGCCATTGCTGGTCATCACTGCGAGATTTAGTCTCAATGGCCCTTATTGAAGCATACCTGTTCAAATCCACAAAAATCCCCATTAACCAATATATAACAATAAAATCCCATTAATACCAACAGTTTTACTATAATATATCAAAACTTGCACTTACAGGGGGTAAACAAGAGTGACTAAAGGCCTGCAAATAATCAAGCAAACAACATTATTCAAAGAAAATATCGACCAATGAACTCTAACTCAAATGGTATAAACATTTGACAGCATTCTGTTAAGGTCGTGGGTTTTATTTTTCTCACAAGTGCTTCCGTTTTCAAATTATCTTAAACAAATACCAAACAAACTGACTGTATATTGATTTAATAATGCTAAAACATAAGAGATGAAAATACATACAATGCAAGAACATCAAAGTTTTTTGCCACAACTTGAAGAAAATTTTCAGATGTCCCCATTTCTTGATCTTGCAGTTTTGCACTGTTTTCTCTTTGTTTTTTGTCTTCAGAGTCTGCTAGGGCAGGGCTGAGACTGAGGGAAAATGCAGAATAAATTACACTTTATGGGGAACATGATATAGTGGGAAAAGGGGTGTTTTGGGAGCTAATTTTCTTTACAGGGACGGCACAAGAAAAGAGGCACCGAATTATTTAACGTACGTTGAGCTTTTAAATAGCGCGTAAACCCTCATATTTTTAGTTTTTTTACAGTTTGTTTCCATGATTTGTGGCCATCATTCCTTCTTCCACTAAAACTTCATTTTTCTTTTCTCCTTTTCTACTCTCTTTTCACTTTTTTACGCTCTAAATATCACTTTGTTGTAGAGGATAAGAGGACTAAAGGATAAACTCACTAGGGTCATTCATGCTTTTAATGTTTGACTCAAAGATTAAATAAGCATTCAACGTCCGAAAAATATTCAATATGCCTCTAACGTTTTAAAAAGTGAACAACCAGACTCCCTGATTTTGACAACCGAACCCCCAACCTTTCATTTATAAATGAAAAGAGGGGCATGGTTGTTTACTTTTTAAGACGTTAGGGATATATTTAAACCTTTTTAAATGTTAAAAGCTCACTTGATCCTGTAGATAAATTTTAAGAGCATAAATGACTCTTTTTCATATATTGGAACTATAAACAACATATATAGAGTCATTAGCTTAGTAGCCAAATAACTTCTGACAATAACTTCCGATTGTAATAGAATCATAAATAAGTATCATTTTTTAACTAAAATTAACTCAGTGTCATTTTTATAATTTACAAATAACTCAGCAAACTAGGAAATTTAATATCCATAACTTGACTATTCAGTAGGTTTTAATTAAATTTAACTTTTCAACAACAACAATGTTTTACTAAACATGGCAAGATAGATCAACCGATTTATTCGAGATCATTCAAAACAACAAGAAGGCAAGCGAGGCGAGACAATAACTTCCAGAGACGTAAGTTTCTTATTCGTTAATCCTTTCCCGACCGACATATCGACTGATTCATTCGCCAGAGTCGAAATATCGAAAGCATGCAAAAAACTTGCCAATGCAAAATTAATCATTTTGAGACTCAAAGACATAGCAGGGCAACCCCTTCTACCACCTCCATAAGGAAGCAACTCAAAATTTTGGCCTCTCACGTCGACATTCTTATGAGTTGTGAGAAATCTTTCGGGCTTGAATTCCATCGGGTCTAGCCAAACTGTGGAGTCCCTCTGTATCTTCCAGAGGTTCATCATCAGCCATGTGCCTTTAGGAACATGATAGCCCCCGATCGTACAGTCTTTACTGAATTGACGAGGACCCGGGATCATTGCTGGTGGTTGTAGTCTTAATGTTTCTTTAACTATTGCTTGGAGATATATGAACTTGCTTATGTCTGTTTCGGAGACTAATCTTTCTTTTCCGACATGTTTGTCTAATTCTTCTTTGGCTTTGTTTAGTACATGTTTGTTGTTTAGTAGTAGTGATAATGCCCAAATTATGACAACGGTGACTGTCTCATAGCCAGCAATCATACTCTGCAACTCCAAAAACAAATAAAAACCATAAACAATATTATCTGTAAATGGATTAAAGAAAATGGATTAATATATTGATGTGAAAACAAATGAGTCAAAATTATTACTTCGGGTGCCACCGTGCCACGTCATTAAAAGTGGCCTGATTTTATAAAAAAAAAAAACTGATTTGAAACGAATAATAGAAGTTATAATATTAAAATGATACAAATTAAAGTTTGGTATCGTTTTAATACACGGTATAAAGGTTTGGTACTATTTTGACTAATAACCCTCAATATTATCATAGTATAGATACATTAATTAATTTTAGGAATAATTCATTTCCAGGTCCCTAAACTATATCTGTTTTATTCATCCGGTCGTTAAACTATTTTTTGTCTTTAGATGGTCCTTCAACTTAATAAAAAATCATTTTCAAGTCCTTAAACGATAAAAACGACGTTTGTTCGTTAAGAAATGCAATTTGTTATCCTAAACGGTGTCGTTTTTGCTAATAAAGGACTCAAAAATAATTTTTCCTTAAGTTAAAGAACCAGATAAGAATAAAAAAATAGTTTAAAGACCGGATGAGTAAAACAAATATAGTTTAAGGACCTAAAAATGGATTATTCTTTAATTTTATCGAACAAGTTGGTTATAATATATCTACCTTTTTTTCACAATATTATTAATCATGATAAGGCGTTTTTGGTTTCCCGAAACATAAATTAATTTTGAGTGCAGGGGTCTAGATAGAAGTAATTACCAAGCATGTTGCTTTGATGATATTGTCAGCATCATAACCTTCAAGATTTTTACCGTTAAGAAATGAAATCATAGCATCCATAAAATCAGTCTCATCGTCTTCTTCTTTAGTTTCACTCAAACATTTCTTCTTCTTATGTTGTTGCAGCCATTTCTCAAGAAAACCATCCAATTCATCACCAACTCCCTTCATTGCCTTCTCATATCCACCCACATCCATCCATCCGATGAACGGAGCAGCGTCTCTCAAAATTAACGTCCCTATGTATCGCAAAAATAACGTTATTCTCGTCTGAAATCGCAGCCCTTGTTTCTCTTCGCCGTCGAAGTATTTATCACCTGCATGGGCGATTACAAAATTTAGTATTAACATAAAAAAATAAGTTATCAATAGCGAGAACGCGGGAGACGGTCACTCAACGAAAAAGTTTTTATCAATTTCATGAAAATAGTTGGTCTTATTTTCTCCATTCATCACCGTTAAGTTAAAAATGAACTAACCTTAGAAAAACTTAATTAGTATGTATTAAAAAGAAGAAGAAAAATATGAGTGGTGTTTGAATTTTGTCGAATCTGGTTCTTCAATGTCTGAAATTTTATTTATTTTAAATTAACATTTCAACTTTCAAAAGATATATTAAACAAGTGTTTTTAACTGTTTTTGGTCATTTATAATGGTGAAAAAGACAATAAAATTTCATATTTGCTTTTATTTTGGTGTCGTATTACTGAAAAAATTATAATATATTAATATGAAAAAAAAAGTGATTTAGAATGATAATTATAATATATTAGAATGATAATTATAATATATTAGAATGATAATTATAATATATTAATATGGAAAAAAATGATCAATTGATCACCATATTTTTTCCATGACTGCTCACCTACAATCATTCTAAGAAGAATGTTCAAATTTAGGTTGGAAAACAACTCTTTCATCTCCACAACCTTTTGGCTATCCATTTTCCAAGTTTGGTACACTTCTTTCATGGAAGCTTCCACTTCTTGGATTATAATATATTTGAGTCGCTCGACTCGACTACTCGAGAGCAATTTAACTATCGTAATCTTGCGAATTTGTCGCCAATATTCACCCCCGGGATGGAAAGGAAAAAAAGCTAAATCATAGGCAAGTATTTTTGGTGAAGCTAGAGATGGGCGAGTGCATAAACTCGAGTCATTGGCTGTGAATAATTCTTTAGTTATTTTTGAAGAATTCACTACCAGAACCGAGCTTTTTCCGATCCCTAACGTGAAGATCGGACCGTACTTGTCTGCTAATGAAGCTAGCATTAAGTGTGGAAGATCAGATCCTTGCAACAATGGCCAGTGACCGAGTATCGGCCACGCCCCGCTTGGCCGAGGTGCTGTTGGCTTAAAATGAGCTCTGTTTTTTCTAAGAAGATAACAATAATAGAAGAAAGTAAATAAAGCAAAGAGAACAATTTCTGGGAAACTAAAATTTGAAAAGAAGGAATTCATTTTAGATATTATGAGCATTTTCTTGGAGAAGTGTATATATAGGGGCTTGAGCTTCCCCTATTTATTTCTATTATTAAAATTCCAGATTTGTAATTTTTTAACAAAAATTCTAATTTTACGTACACCTATGAACCCATACTCCCTTTATAACCATGTATGGGTATTTCTTTTTTCATTTTATTTTATGCCATGCATGAACGGTTATTATCGGTGCATAGAAGGATTGCTAAATTTTGGTCCTTTGGCAGTTTTACCACTGGTGGAACTAGGAGTGAGCAAAAAATGAACCAGTCCGGAACAAATATAACTATGGTGTGGTTTAAATAGTTATATAGAGTAATTTGATTTAGAATTTGGGAATTTTTCAATTAACGGTTATGGTTTAGTTTTAGGGTGCGGTTAACCGAATCAAATCAAAAAATCAAATTTCCTAAACAGCCTCATTTTATTATGTTTCATACAGGATAAGTATAAATATTCCTCTTAAAATTTTCCAACTCTAATATCATTCGACTTCACTGACACTCGCACACTCTAATTCTAATGCTCTCTCCTCTCTCATTCCGCCTCCTTTCTTTCTGTGCACTATAACGAACATTAGAAGAAATTTGGGATTGCTGCTGATCTAAGATGCCCCATTTGCTAAGCAAGATTACACTACAAGAAATGTGATTTTTAGTAACGATCTTTTGATCTTTTACAGCGACTATTAATGTTACAATATATATTCATTTTATAACGATTATTTCAATATTAATTGTTTTTAAATATAATTATTTTACAAGGTCTAATAAAGTCATTATTAAAAGTTATATTTTTAGTAACGACTTACTTTATATCGTTTTTAAATATAATTATTTCACAACGACTAATCAAGTCATTATAAATTTTGTACTTTATCGACGACTTAATTTATGCCTTTTTAAATGGGGTAATTTCATAAAAAAAAGCATGATATTTATATGTAATTTCGTTTTAATCACGACCTGTAAAGTTGGCATATAAAATTATGACCTTTTATTTATTTTTTTCAAATATATCATTTCAGTTTACTTTTGTTGGCTAAGTTCTTCACTAAACCATTAATGAAAGATCCAAATTATAAATCGATACCAAATATTATTATCTTTCAATAAAAATATGTAGTAGTAATATATAGTTAGAAAAAATACACTGAATTTTACTTTGATGATAGATTTGAAACAAAATGAAAGATCGTGCCTTTAAATCCAACTTTTAAAAGTCATGATTGAAAAGAAACTTCATGTAAAGGTCATGATTTTTTTATGAAATTGATCCTTTTTAAAATATAATTATTTAACAACGACAAATAATAATCAAATTGCAAAAACTTGTAGGATCATCTAAGAAAATACAAAATTGAATTACAAGACTTGTCCCGACCGCGATGGAGAGGTGGAACCTTAGTCCTGACCGTCGCAATCACAGAGCACTGCTCAATGCCGTCCACAGCAACCACCGGCCGCAGATAATCTACCACAACATAGATATGCAAACAAGCAACCATACCATCTCCTTGGAGGTCACTATTCCAGCAAAAATCCCAACAACCCTCTCATCCCATGCAGCAACATTGCAAACCCTAGGAATTCGAATGATTTTATTTCGCAACTGGAGGAAAAAACAAGACTAGTGCACTTTGAGAACTACCCTAAAACAAGGAGATACCGTGACTTACACAAGGTTTTCGAGAGATATGGGGTTATTGGTAGGGTTTATTTGGCTACTAAGCTAACCAAGAGGAACTGCATTTTTGGATTGTTGAGACCTGATTCGGATAAACCCATGGCTTGGATTCTTAGCCAATTGAATATGGTGGCAATCGAAAATTCAGACTCAGGGCTTATGTATCCAGATTCCCTGCAACGAATATGAACCCTACTAAGAAGCTTGAGATGAAGAAGGTTCTGCCGAAGGTTGTCTCCTCTCCTACATTTAGAGATGGTAGATCGTTTAGACAGGTGATAACTGCAGGTTCACAACTTGTTGAAGCTCAGAGAGAGTCAAAGAGCTTAGGGATTGAACCAATGTAAGTGTTGACAGTGCAAGAAGATAGGATGGAATCTTCCAATCATGAATGGATGATGCGTTCAATAGTAGGTAGGGTGAATGTTATTCAGGAAATTCTGTACACCAATAATTTCTTGTTAGATAAGCAGATAGTGGTTCATAATGTATCGTTGATGGGGGTAACCATATAATGCTTACATTTGATTCAATCATTAATGCGGATGATTTTTTTGTCAATGTTGGTCCAACTCTCGGATTGTTTTCAATCCTTCGCTTTGGCAAAAGATAATCAACATGCTTTTTTAAGACTCGTCTGGGTATCGATGACTGTAATTCCCTTTACGCATTGGAACTCAAAAATCTTCAAAAGTATCCGGGACTCGTTAGAGGAAACGATCACTGTTCATCTGATGGTAGAGGAAAGGGAACGCTTGGACTAGTACTTATTTTAATTTCCACTTCATGGAAGTTCATCAATTAATCAATTAATTTGCAGTTTGGGGACGAGACCTTTGCAGTTTTTGCGGCAGAAATGTATGAACAAGTTCAGTTTATAGATGCAGATTGTTCTTTAAGCTCAAGAGCTTCTAGAGGAGAAGAGGAATCTCAAAAAATTAGAAGTTGTTCAAATGAAGGGTGTAGTTCTTCGTTGGAGGGTGTCAATTTGCTGAATTCGTTCAATACGATTGTCCCGAATTCGCTTATTGAGGAAGGTAAGGGAGGATATTTTGATGAAAAATTATTAGGAGGTCCTATGAGTGTAATATCATGTGTTTTCTTTTTGTTTTCGTCGCAGTTTTGATCGCTTTGGATGTCCGTTGGACTAGTTTGGGTCCGTATTTAAGTTTGGAAGCGGATCTGTGTGCTCGGGACCTTGTTTCATGCCCATTCTAGGCCTTAGAGTGAAGGCGCGACGAGGCCGACGCACCTCGCATCGCGCCTTCCCTCTTTTCTATAGGCGCGGCGGAGGGCGCGATGAGGCTGGCGCGCCTCGTGTCGCGCCCTCCCTGTTTTGTGTGTAGGCCGCGATGGCCCGACGCACCTCGCATCGCGCCTTCCCTCTTCACTTGTTTCTCACATATTTTGGCTTCTATAAGTGTTCCTGTTGCGGAAGCTCAATCGATTATGCTAGCGAGTCACGTATTGTGCTAAATAATTATACCGGAAAATTCTCAGGAAAGAATGGTGGGTCACAGAAGGACCACTTAAGTACCAAACTCCTTAGACAGAATTTCACACGATATAAATAACTTCACAATATATAACTCCAACTAGCCTGAGCGTTAGCTAATAAATAAACAATAAAGAGAACACCAACCTTTTAACGAGGTTCAGCCAGAAATGACCGGCTTACATCCTCGGGCACTGCCCAAAATACTCCACTAATTGTTTGTAACAGAATACAAACTAGAGAGAGAACCAACTAAGCCTTAGGAGTTAATAAGGCTTGTTGTGGGATGAGTTTCAATGGGTAGAGGAGACTCCCTTTTATAGGCTAAGGAAGTCCTCACCCTTCCACTCCTAAGCAATGTGGGATTTCTACACTATATGTATATAGCTCAACAATTACAAGTCCCTTTTCTAAACAATGTGGGACAAGTCTAAAATGAGCCATATCCAACAAATCTCCACCTTGGCGAATTTTCTCTCTACCATCTCGGACTATCTTCAATAGTACCTTCAATTACGCTTCAAAAGCGCCAACTCTCAACTGTAGCAGTCAAGTACCAATGTGGGATGATCCCACTTCAACACTCTCCCTCACGCATAGCATGACCGAGCAGAGCAACCAATCCCCCCTCACGCATCGCGTGGGCCGGGCCACATTCAAATCTCAAATATTGAGAACACTAATCAAATTCAAACAATGTTTGAACTTGACTGCTTTCACAATCTTTGTCATCATATGAGCAGGAGTTTTCATGGTCAAAATCTTCCGAAGTAGGACTCCACCTTCTTCAATAACCTCTGGCACCAAATGATATCGAACATCAATGTGCTTCGTCCTTGCATGGTAAACTTGGTCATTCTCTATAATGTCCAATTTACCAAGCAACCCATGAAGCCAAATTGCTTCCTTAACAGCTTCTGCACTTGCCATGTACTCTACCTCCGTGGTAGACATAGCAACTATAGACTGCAAGGTAGACTTCCAACTAAACGACGCCTTTGCTAGTGTAAACACATAGCCCATAGTCGATCGCCGTTTATCAACGTAGTCCGAATCATTGTACCCAACTACATATTGACCATCTTTCTTGTCCTGCCCAAATATTAGACCAATATCCACAGTATTCAAAGTATACTGTAGAATCCAATTTTCATCTCCAGCCACCTTGAGTCCATCTGGCTGAGTCGAATTGATTTCCCCATCCAAGAATCCATGTAAAAACACTGTTTTTACGTCCAACTGAACTAGTTTCATATTCAAATGTGCTACTAAGGCCAACAAATTTCTAATGGAAGAATGTTTAACAACTCGAGAGATAGCCTCAATTCCTTCCGTCCAAACATAGCTTTTAGCTACCAACTTTGCCTTATAGCCAATATCATTCTTGTTCGGAAATCCTTCTTCATATATCCAATTACAGGGACGTAGTCCCTCCAATAATCCTTGAGTTGCAAGAACCGTCAAGAATTTTCCACCATCATGCCCCAAACGCCGATGCCAAAGACTGATTTCTTCTAGCTCATTATCATCACTAGAAGCAACTATAGCTGACCCAATAATTGCATTACCCTGATAGTAATACAAGTTATTGTTCTTCCGAATTCCTTTCATGACAACCTGTGCACCCGAGAATACCTTCATAACTCCATTTACTGTAGTCACAACAAAGCCCTTTGATTCTAGGACTCCTACAGAAATGAGCTTCTTCGTCAAACTCGGTACATAGCGAACATCTTCCAGAATCCTTATTGACCCATCATGGTTCCTCAAGTGAATTGAACCAATTCCTTTGGTCAAACAAGGATTGCCACTTGCTGTGTAAACAACTCCACCTTCTAGCTCTTTGAAGTCAACAAACAATTCCCGATTGGGACACATATGATGACAACAACCCGAATCTAGAAGCCATTCAATAAGAGTATTTACCGATGACACAACAACCAATGAAAGATCTGAATCTTCGTCGTCACACTCAGCTACATTCGAAGCAAACTCAGCTTTTTCTTTATCAGTCTTACCTTTATTCTTCAATTTGGGACAATCCCTTTTCCAATGCCCTTTCTCTCGACAAAAGGCACATTTATCTTTTTCTGGTCGGGATTTTGATCTCCCTTCCTTCCCAATTGTTTGGCTTTTCAAACGGCCTCTAACAATCAAAGCTTCTGCTGCACTACTAGTATTTTCTTTCTTATCTTTTCTTCTCAATTCATAACTATATAATGCAGCGCAAACTTCGCTAAGAGACACACCAACCTTCCCATGAAGGAGAGTAGTTTCAAGAAACTCAAACTCTTCAGGAAGTGATCCCAACAACATCAAAGCCAAATCTTCATCATCAAACGTCACATCCAAATTCAACAAATCGGCTACTAATTGGTTGAAATTTGTGATGTGCTCATTCATAGTAGTACCTGGGAGATACGTGAACCGAAACAGCCTTTTCTTCATGTGAAGCTTATTCTGACTGTTCTTTTTCAAGAATTTCTCCTCCAATGCTTTCCACAAACTACTTGCAGATGTTTCCTTTGAGAAAGGATATTTCTGCTCTCTGGAAAGACATGACCGAATGGTACCACATGCTAAACGATTGATGCTACTCCATTCTCTCTCATCAACATCTGTTGGTTTCTCTTTTTCAATAGCGACATCTAGACCTTGCTGAAATAAAGCGTCTAGAATCTCACTTTGCCACATGCCGAAATGTCCTGTACCATCAAAAATCTCCACCGCAATTCTTGCATTTGACATTGCCATTCTTCCCGAGGAAGAAGCTATCAATGTGGACAGACTTTTGCTTCCAGACATTTCTGCTCCAACTTTTATTTAATAGCTAACCGATATGCCAAGGATAGAACCTTAGCTCTGATACCAATTGTTGCGGAAGCTCAATCGATTATGCTAGCGAGTCACGTATTGTGCTAAATAATTATACCGGAAAATTCTCAGGAAAGAATGGTGGGTCACAGAAGGACCACTTAAGTACCAAACTCCTTAGACAGAATTTCACACGATATAAATAACTTCACAATATATAACTCCAACTAGCCTGAGCGTTAGCTAATAAATAAACAATAAAGAGAACACCAACCTTTTAACGAGGTTCAGCCAGAAATGACCGGCTTACATCCTCGGGCACTGCCCAAAATACTCCACTAATTGTTTGTAACAGAATACAAACTAGAGAGAGAACCAACTAAGCCTTAGGAGTTAATAAGGCTTGTTGTGGGATGAGTTTCAATGGGTAGAGGAGACTCCCTTTTATAGGCTAAGGAAGTCCTCACCCTTCCACTCCTAAGCAATGTGGGATTTCTACACTATATGTATATAGCTCAACAATTACAAGTCCCTTTTCTAAACAATGTGGGACAAGTCTAAAATGAGCCATATCCAACAGTTCCTTTCACCTTTTCTTCTATGTTATCGTTACTCCTTCGTTTGTTTCAATTCGTGACTATTCAATCCTTGATTTCCAGCAACTTTGGATGTTGGAGCGACTGACCTGACCTGATTTCATTGCTTCTTGAATGCATCCGTAGTTCTTGTCACAGTTAGTTCCGTTTCTTATGCTAAGTCGTGCTTTTGCTTGCGCCATTCGTTGTGGTGTTGCTTTATTGATCTTACCTACTGTTTTGAACTTGCTAGATCTGATTATATGTTATTTTTATTAGTTTAGCCTGTTTGTATTAATTTCTTGCCTGTGTTTTCTCATGATCAATTCCTAGGCTTATGGTAGATGCATGGTTTGATCTTGTCGTGTTTGTTTACTGTTTCAGGGTGATATATTATGGCTGGAAATTCATATTTAGGGCTATTGTAGATTGATATAATCAACTCGTTATTGTTTAGTTTGTTTGGTAGATCTAAGGTTGGTTTTTGGACTTGTAATGTATGTACTCAACTTGTTTTGATTCGATTGTTTTTTGAGACTTAAGTGGCTGCCCATAAGTAATTTAGGGATGTTTTGGAGGTGTATAACATGTTGGAAATTTTTAAAGATCGTTGGTTTTGTTTTGTAACAATTATGCATAAGTTGGCAATATTGTGCTATGTGATTGGTTGAATTAAGTTACTTGTTGCAGATCTGAGTTGGTGGACTTTTATGCATACTTTGAACCTATTTAAGTGTTGTGACACGTTTAAATCTACTTCAGGTATTAGCCAAATTTGGCTAGCTTTGGATTATTGTAAGCATGTATCTTTGTTGTTAAGTTAGGTTGAGTTTTGTATTTTCAAATGAGTAATGTTTTGGCGTATAGGTTTCGGAATTGAACTTTGATTTCTACTTTGAATCGGATTAGACTTGGGTCGCCCGACATGTGATGTTAGCTTGTTTTCTGGTTACTCGACTAACCCACTACTTTGGGACTTTCATTTGGGTTTCAAGAATGGAACTTATATTTTGGTTTTTAATAAATTGGACATACCCGATTTTATAAAAATGATTGTGGCATGATACGTACTTTTTATAACTAGAAAGATAATATTTATATATAAAAAAACTTACGATGTGGATTGAATGTTGTAGAGCACATGTACTCAGTGTTTTAAAAATCAAACCGGTGGCTAAACAAATGAGGCCACCTTCTCGGTTCAACCGGTTTAATACATTTTTAAAAAAAAAATAAAAAAAATAGAATTATCAATGGATTTTTGTTATTTACGGACATATTTTTCGTCACTAATTCTAGTTGTCTGGTTCAACGGCTTAACCCCCGGTTTTTTACCGGTTTAATCCATTTCGATACAGTCCAACCCGACTCACCCAAATGTCGGTTTGTACAGTTTTATACTGGATCACTGGCCGATTTTCTGTTAAAATCTATTCAAACGACCGGACCGGTCCGATTTTTAAAACACCGATTGTACTATATGTATTGGAGTTCATTGGCAATTCTTGCCCAGTATTATACATTAAAGCTAAAAAAACGACATCATGGATGAACGACATAGTTAATGGAAGCCAATTGCATACGGTGGACAATTGAAATGGCAAGAGAAGACATGATAATGTTTAGAGAGTCTAACACTTTACTTTGTTTTTTGATAAAACCAACATTTTATAGGCTCACATTAACGCCTGATAAGTTAAAAAAGAGTGGAAGATAATGTTTTTACCTCTTTAGTGTACTACAATTACATTTCAGTCCATAAATTTAATTTTTAACAAATTAAAAAAATTAATTAATTTTTAAATTATAAAATCTTATAAATTTATTACTGAAATAATGTTGATAAAATAACATTTTATACGATCACAATTATTTAATTTTGTTAATTAAAGAAAAAAAACAAAAGTGACTATAAAAATCTAAAAAAAAATAAGTTTGATAATTTTAAAAGAAGAAAAGTTGCGATGATGCAGTACCCCCCTCCCCCCAACCCTAGCCGCCATCCTCCACAACCTCCGCCATCCGCTGGCTTGCCTCTGAGAACTCCAGTTAACGCTCCACCTTATTCACGACCATCTGTGCTTTACTTTGAAAACTTTCCAGCGAATTATTCGGATTTGCAAAGAGCTTTTGCAAAATACCTAATTCGTGGAAGAGTTTCTATTGCTCGAAAACTTAATCGATCGAACCGCCGTTTTGGATTTCTACACCTTGAACAGGATCAAGATATCAGGGATACGCTTTACAGATTGAACAATGTTCATATAGGGGAGATGAACATCAGGGTTTATGTATCAAAGTTCCCAAACCCTAACCCTACACCCATGCACTCTCGTCCTACTCCAACGAAATCTTTGGTAATTCGCGACTTCAAGCCATCGCTTAGGGATTCTAGGTCATATGTTCAAGTGGTGAATAAACAACCTATTGTTTATGTACATACGACTGATTCTTCTAGTTGCGAAACATGCTCAGTTCTGGTTACAGTTTCATACTTTGAGGATTTATTGAACGTGGCTTCTTTCCTTCAGAACAGGGATATTTTATACGATTCCTTTTCCCTCCTTTGTGGATTACATGTCCTCATTAATTTCTTTAATTCTGCAGATAAAGAACAGTTTACGACGATTTTTCCTACGCTTTTGCCATTCTTCATATCGTTGGCTCCTTGGAATAGTCTCTTCAATTCGGGGGAAAGATTTGTTTGGATATCTATCTCAGGTATTCCTATCTTGGCATGGGAGGAAAGATTTTTTAAGCTCATTGACAACAAAGTGGGCAACTCAATTTGTGTACACCCTTCGGTTTTATCAAAAGAACGCATGGATTCTGGTTCGGTTCTTATCTCAACCTCCTTATCCAGAGTTGATTGTGAACTGCTTATCTCGATTAATAGATAAAAAATCACTTGTTCATGTTTATGAAACTGAAATTCCAGTCGCTTTGGACAACTCTGTGGAATTGTTATCTTCAGATTCTGAGAGTGATGAGACCACTGATAATCAAGACTTGGAAGATGGAGTTGTTGGAAATCACTCACCAAGACTAGTGACCCCTGCTGTTTTTAACAGTAATACTGGAGACTCTGATGCCAATTCATCGAACAGTAAACCTAAAGATTATCAACCGTTAAACGGCATTTGTGAGCTTTCGGATTATGTGAATTCTATTAATTCTAAAGCTACCTTCCCAAACCCGAATTTAGCTTACATTACTCAACGGAAAAAAGTCAAGGCTTTGCAAAGCACTGGCTCGGTGTTTACCTGCTCTCAACATTCTAAGGATTCAAAGGTGGGCTCTGATGGTATCATTATGGATTGCAATAACCGTATTTGATCTTTTGCTTTTAAATCTGTTGGTCAAGAGGAAGAGGTATAGAAGACTTGGCAAGCGGGATTGAGTTTGGGGTTGTTCTCAGCAGAAAAGGAAGCAGGCATTATCAGACTTTTATCGCAACAAATCACACAAGGCAGCCGGAACCTCCAGCAGGTTTAATTGGGTTGCTCCACTCAAGGTTTTGTTATATTTTTTATGTCGTTTCCATTCAACTTTTTATGGTGGAATTATCGAGGTGGTATTACTTTTGCTAGAAAACAGAGGGCAATTCGCTCTTTTATTTCTCAGCATCATTTATCCTTAGCTGGTTTTATTGAGACCAAACGTGAATTAATCGATGACTTTACTATTAATCGCCTTTGGACTAACTTTGATTATAGTTTCTGTTTTTCGCCTTCTTCTGGATCATCTGGTGGGTTATTATTTATCTGGATAAGAAGCTCTTTCATGCCTCCAGAATTGTTGTCCACCCGAGATGGATATGCATTGATTTTAATTTTTCAGGGGTCCCTTTTCGATATATTCTAGTCTACGGTTGCTATTTAGCAATTGATAGAGCCATCCTTTGGTCGGCTATTCTTCCGGAATCTCAAACATATATGATCTGCTTCTTGGTTGGTGACTTCAACGAGATTTTGTGCCCGTCAGAAAGGCTTAACTATGCAGGATACTCTACCGGAATGAAGCAATTTATGGATTTTATTCAGTTGTCCAATCTTATTGAGGTTAATCTCCAAGGTCGTCAGTTTACTTGGCACAATAACCAATCTCGCTCTAAGATCGATCGTTGCTTTATTTCGGGTAACACCTTGACTCTTTGGCCTGATCTTTCTTTAATCGCCTTACCTAGGAGTTTTTCAGATCATCATCCTCTTCTATTTCATTCCGCATTTGTTGTATACTGGGGTCCAAAACCATTTAAATCGATCAATGCTTGGTGGTCTCATTTGTCGTTTCATGATTTTGTTGCAGCATCTTGGAGGGACATTTCAACTGTTACAGGAACTATTGATTTAGTCGGCAAATTGAGAGCTTTGAGAACGCTTATTAAAGAGTGGAATATTAATTGCTTCGGCAATTTGAATTCTAAATTAGCAACAGTTCATTCTTCAGTTGAAGGTTTAGAATCAATAGCTGATTGTCGTCCATTATCAGATCAAGAATTGGCCGATCTTGAAAGCTTGCGTACCAATCTTATTCAGGTTTCCAATCAGCAGGACTCTCTCTGGCTTCAAAAATCTAGATTGAACTGGAATTTTTTTGGTGATCGCAACTCCAAATTCTTCCATACTATTGCCACAGTTCATTCTAGAAACAACTGTATCTCAGAATTGATAGTTGATAATCAGCGCTTCACCACCCTAGAGACCATCAAACTCAATGTCCAGCTTTACTACCAAAACTTATTCAAGAAACCTGTTGCAGTTGATTTTTCTCTTGATTCTTTGCCGATTAAAAGTTTATCTGAGGAACAAGCTACGAGTCTTACTTCGACTTTTTCAGAGGAGGAAGTTTTCCTTACTTTTCTTGGTTGCGATGACAGCAAAGCTCCTAGGCCTGACGGATTTAATTTCTTTTTCTATAAGAAAGCTTGGAAGATTTTAAAGCAGGATATCCTTGATCTTTTTCTTAAGTTCCATCGTACTGGCTACTTTCCTACAGGCTTGAATACAGCTTTCTTGGTCCTCATTCCAAAGTCGAAAGGTGCTACTGACATCAAAAACTTCTGCCCTATCAGTTTAATTAATGGAGTTTTTAAGCTGCTTTCCAAGGTGCTCGCAAGCAGGTTATCTCCTATCCTTCCTCAGCTCATTTCAGAAAATCAATTTGGTTTTATTAAGGGTGGGAACATTCATGATTGCCATATGATCCCTCTGAGTTAATTCACCTAGTTCACAGCCGTAAAGAGCAAGTTTTTCTCATCAAACTTGGCTTTAAGAAAGCATTCGATTCAATTTCTTGGGATTTCATTTTGAGTATGCTTGCTCGAATGAACTTTAATGATACTTGGATAAATTGGATGTCTACTTTCTTTAAGTCTTCCCAACTATCGGTTTTAGTCAATGGTAGCCCTAATAAGAATTTTACTATGAATAGGGGCGTCAGACAAGGAGACCCTATCTCGCCTATGCTTTTTGTCCTTGCAGTTGAAGGTCTTAAAGCGCTTCTCGGGAAAGCTGTTGGTTTGGGTTTTTAGATGGTATTCATGTGGACGATTATGACGAACCTGTTTCTATTCTGCAGTTTGCCGATGATACACTGCTCTTTGTGCCTAAAAATATAGAGATGGTTAGGAATTTATTGAGGATTCTAAGATGTTTTGAACTAGTTTCTAGTCATCAAATAAATTATAGCAAGTTAGCTGTCATTGGTATTAACGTGGATGATATTTCTCTGGCTGAAGCTTCTTCTATTTTAAACTGTAAAATTGAAGAATTACCGATTACGTATCTTGGGCTTCCGCTTTCTTTGAAACTGGTTAAAGCTATGCTTTGGGATCCCGTTATCAGTAATTTTTCTTCTCAGCTAGCGGGCTGGAAAGGGAATTTATTATCTCCGGTAGGTCGGCTTACTTTGATTAAATCTGTTCTCTACAGTCTTCCGGTGTATTACCTTTGCTCCTTGAGCATTCCCAATTCGGTTGTTATTTCTCTAGAACGTTCTATGCGTCGCTTCTTATGGTGTGGATCGACTTCCTCTATTGGTTTCAACAAAGTTTCTTGGGCTGAAGTTTGTTTACTGTTTGCGGATGGTAGCTTGAATTTAACTCCTCTGAAATACAAGAATCAAGTTTGCTTTTAAAGTGTATTTGGAGGCTTATAAATTCATATCAGAATTCTCTCTGGTATCTCGTTTTTTCTTCTAGTTCTCATTTATTTAATTGGTTTGATATTGAAGCTATCGACGTTCGTCAACTCTCTCATTTATGGAAAGGGATTTATTCGGTTTGTGTTCAGAATATTGAAGTTTGGCAGCTTTTTCATTCTCAGTTGAGCATTAATCCGGGTTTAGGTAATAAATCCCGTTTTTGGCAGGATATTTGGACTGCTAACATTGCTCTTAAAGAGCAATTTCCAAACCTCTTCAATCTCAGCCGTAATAAGCAAGGTACTGTGGCAAAAAAAATTGATTTTATTCAGCAAGTTTTTCAGTTCAGGTGGCAGCGTAGGCTTCGGATTGGCAAGCAGTCACAGTTCGGTCGTCTTCAATAGCAAATTGTCCCTCTCATTGTCCTACAAACAGACCTGATTATTTTTACTGGAGGGACAGATCGTTCTCAGCAGCAAACTTTGTTTCTCTTCGTCAGGTTTCAGTTCAGCCTGTTGTTAACTCTTTCGGCAGATTTTGGAAATTTAAACTCCCTCCTCGTATCAATTTCTTCATGTGGCTTTTGGCTAGAGATCGGATATCTTCGAATGTTATGTTAATTCAAAGAGGGGTTCCGTAAATCAATCCTTCTTGTTTGTTATGTTCGGAAGATCAGACTAGCAATCACATTATTCTCCATTATCGTTTCGCTTGGCTCACTTGGAATTCAATATTAAGGAAGTGTAACTTTCTATGGGTAATGCCGAACTCTATTCATCTTTTATTTGATGTTTGGAGTAACCTTTATAACAGGAAATATTGTACTCTTTGGCATACGATATGGTTCTTCGTTATTTGGGAGTTATGGAAAGCGAGAAATAAGAGAATTTTCAATCAAACTACGATTGACATCGATTTTTTGATTTATTCTTCTATATACAAGGCGGCAACTTTCTACAAGGATAACAACAAAGATTTAGACTATTCGGCTAATGATGTTTATTGGAATTTGATTTTTTTACTGTAATCAGTTGTAACTTTGTCTCTGCCGTTTAGGCTTTTTGTGGTAGTGCTAATCCAATAATCATTTATTCAAAAAAAAAGTGACTATAAAAAATGCTTAATCACAAAAAAAACTCCACCTTTTTGCCTTTTTGTAGTCTCACCTCAATGTTGTAATTTTGTTAAGTCCACTCAAATTCGCACCTTTGAGTTTGAATTCCACCCTCAAACCCAAATTTACCCATTTTCACTTGGAAAAAAAATATCAATTTGATCTTTTATTTTTGACAGATTTTTTAAAAAGCATTTAATGTTATAAATGAACAAAAAAGTCTTCTTCCCCATAAATTCAAATAATAATAATATAATAATTAATCGTATTTATTGTTTTTGTTTATTACACCATTTGAACGACTTCGTCGCTACCCTCCTCCGATTTCTTCGCCGCCATCTGACCCGCAAAAAACATATATCATTAAATTTAAAAAGAAAAAATTATTTTTATTATTTTTAAAATTAAATAAAATTATTCTTTTAAATAATTTAGATTAACAGTCCAATGTTATTTTTTAGAATTGTCATATTAAATTTCATATTATTATTTCTATAAAATATCTTATTTGTTTTTTATTTTCAAAATATATTATAATAAATACTGTAGCCCAAATAATTTCTACAAATAGTATAATTTATTTTTATAAAAATTATGTGAGTTATAATAAATACTTTTGCAAGAATTAATCTAAAGATTAAAAGTTTTAAGGGCCTGTTTGGTTTAGCTGTTTTTTGTAGCTGGTAGTTGTTGCTGATAGCTATTAGTTGGTGGTTGATAGCTGACAGACCGTGCGTGTTTGGTGAAATTTGATTAGTTGTTGTTGTTCAAAAGTAAAATGACCTTGAAGGGTATAATTTTATTTTTATTTATTATGAATAGATTATATTATACTATAATTAATAAAAAATAATTAGAGTCAATTATTTTTATAAGAATCAATGTTTAATTCTAACTTATTAATATATTTTTTAATAAATTTATGATTTATTTGAAAAAAATTATCGACTTATGGCTAATCTAATTTAAATAAGATAATTTTTTATAATTTATAGATAATTAGAGTATTAAAAAAAATTACATATTATAGAAATAATATATTTTAGTAGAGATTATTTATCTAAACAATTAAAAATATCAAAACATCTATCAGCTGTTGGTAAAAAAAACTTCAAAATAGAGCTTTTCCAAACAATAGCTATTGGAGGTTCAAAAAACTCCAAAAACCTTTTAAAGAAGGCCTAATTACTTAAAAAAAAACCATCTTATAACATTTTTTCGTTTATACCCTCACCTAGAAAAAAATTTATTTGTACCCTTTTTTTGATTTTTTGTTTTCATCTCTACCCTAAAATTTAAATTGTTGACAATTAAATTAACTAAAGGATGAAAATAATATAAATGATTAATAATATTAATGTTTAAGTAGAATACAAGCTAAATATAAAGGATCATTTTGAATATTTTTCCAAATGAAAAGAGGTCAAATTAGCTCTTTAGGGTAGAGACGAAAATGAAAAATAAAAAAAAAAGGTACAAATGATTTTTTTCCTAGGTCAGGATATAAACGAAAAAATGTTATAAGGTGGGGTTCCAAACATTGAAGTGGAGATTTTTGAAAAGTAAAAGATAAAAACTCCAAAAAAAATAGAAACAAACGCCCCCTAAATTTAATTTTTATAGGCTACATTCATATTATTTTTATGGATTATTCTTATATAACATCAACTTTTAACGTTTTTTGTTTTTTTCAAAACATTGCACTCCAGATACAAACTTTTTCAATCATTTTATTTTATAGTCCTATGCCGTTTTAGACATGTTTTCGCTAATACAATGCCATATTGACCATTTTTGCTATAAGTGCTAACAAAAAGAAAGGTTGGAAATTTTATGCTAAAAAAATAAAAGATGTGGATGAGAGATAGCACATATTAAAAAATGTGCCTACAATTCAAAAAACGCTAAAAATTTTAAAAAATGGCTCAGTAGTCAGTAGTCTACCCACTGTTCATCAATGGCTCATATTCATCCACTGTTCATCAATTGTCTCTATCATCTCCAACAATGGCTCATGGTATTATCTCTATCATCTGGGTGCCACTCTCCAATAATGGCTCAGTACTCGGTACTACAATGACTTATTTACTTTGTTTTTTTGTGATCCACTGTCCATCAATTATCTCTATCAATAAATAATGAGCAAAACGTTTAACATAACTCTGATATTTCAATTTTACGTATTCCATTCATTTTTTCTTAAAAATACATATTCCATTCATTTCACACCTTTAATTCTTTAAGAGAACATATAGCAGCGGCGGAGCTCTCCGACCACAACTTTTTTGAGAGAGCAATGAGGTTTGTCTGCGGTTTAGGTTTTTAATTTTTGAAATTCGTTTCAGAAACGAAGAAGATAATTAATGAACAGCGTGGATCAAAACAGTTTGGATTGTAGACTCATAAATAAAAAAGAGAAAATTATGCCATTTATAAAAAAAATGAAAATAATTATAAAAATATTTATTGACTTTTTTCATTTATAAAAATCCTAGTTGATTTAAAAATATTTACAAAAATACCAAAAATACAAAAATCAATTACAAAATACGATGTATTTTGTTGGTATAATGTTAGTATACTAATAAGCTAAAAGTATTCTAACATTATACCAACATTATACACATCAGAACGTACTGAAATTTTATCAATATTAAATAAAAAAATTATCAAAATTACATCAAATCATATACTAAAAATTAAACTAATAATATACTAAAATTATACCATTAATATATTAAGAGTAAATTTTATTAATATTAAATAAAAATTACACCAACATTACACCACATCGTATACGAAAAATTGAATTAACAATATACTAAAATTATAACAACAATCTACAAATTCTCTTTCATTACCAGTTATATTGAAAAAACATATAAAAAAAACATATATATGTTATCAACTAGAAAATATATAGCAAAATTTATTATTGATATACCGAAAAATACTGAAATTATATCAATAATAAATCAAATACTATTTTCAAATTCTCTTATTCATAGTTTTAATATACCGAAATTATACTGATATTATACCAACATTATACACACCGTATTTTTGTATATAATTTTTATTTTTGATATTTTTGTAAATAATTTTAAATCAGTCGATATTTTTATAAATAAAAAAATGTATAAATATTTTTATAAATATTTTTAAAATATTAGATACTTTTATAAAAATCCCAAGCAAAACATCTCAAACTTCTCTTTTTTAGTTATTGGGTCAAAATGGTGCTGTTTTGACCCAATAACAAATAAAAAGGCTGCATAGAATTTGTTTGGGACGATAAAAAAAATATCTAAAATTTTAAAAATATTTACAAAAGTACCTGTAAACTTTTTTTATTTACAAAAATACGACTGATTTAAAATTAATTACAAAAGTACCAAAAAAACAATTAATTACAAAAGTACGATTTGTATAATGTCGGTATAATTATGGTATAATTTTAGAATATTAAAACTATAAATCAGATAATTTAAAAATAATATTTGGTTTATTATTGGTATAATTTCAGTATATTTTTGGTATATTGATTATACAATTTTTATATATATTTTCTAGTTGATAACATGTATAATTTTTTTTATATGTATTTTTCACTATAGTTGGTAATCAACTAGAGAATTTGTATATTGTTGGTATAATTTTAGTATATTGTTCGGTTAATATTTAGTATGCGATGTAGTGTAATGTTGATGTAATAATAAAATTTCAGTATATTTTGATGTGTTCACTCTAGGTATACTGTTGGTATAATTTTGGTATATTATTAGTTTAATTTTTAATATACGATTTAATGTAATTTTGGTAAATTTTTATTTAATATTAATAAAATCTCAGTATGTATAATGTTGGTATAATTTTGGTATAATGTTGATATAATGTTAGTTTATTAGTATACTGACATTATATCCACAGTATACACCGTATGTTTGATATTTTTTTTTGTTTTTTTGTACTTTTGTAAATATTATTAATATTTTTGTAAATGAAAAAAGTCAACATGTAGTTTTGTAATTATTTTCATTTTTTTTGGTAAATGGTGTAATTTCCTCAATTTGTTTTCGCTTTTACTAGCCCATTTGTTTTAACAATGAGCCTATTTGCTCTAATAATAAAATATGAGTCTTTATTTTTATTAATAAATTATGAGCCTCTAGTTAAAATAAATATATAAAAAAAACAAAATAATATTATTATTTTTATATTAATAATTTAAAAATTAAATTTGTGGTCTTTATTTTGAATGATTTTTTACTTTTTATATGAATTAATTTAGTTTATATAATTAATTAATAAAGATGATACATTACGCATATTAATTTAAGAATAAAAATGATGGAATTAATAAAAATATAATAAATAAATATATTATTATGGTATTTTGTGTTAGATTTTATTTATTTATAATTAATTAATTTTTTTCATAATTTGTTAATTTTAATTTAGAATAATTAACTTTTTAATAATTTGTATAAATAAATTTACTAATTAATACTTAATAAATTAATACTTGATTAACTGTTGCACACAGCTTTTTAGCTTAAAATAATTAAGAAATATTTTAAATTTATCTGGTATATGTTTGATTAGAATATAGTCGAACAATATATCGTTTAATTTAAAAAATTAAAATTATCAAATGCTATATTGTTTAATTCAAAAAAAATAACTGAACGATTTTTGTTCGGTTAAAAACATTTCGCACCTCTTTGATTCAATTCCTTGCTACGCCATTGGAATGGTGTCAACAATGTTGTAAAATATTTTATACATATTCATAACGAGTTAGGAGTTGTTGCAGACAACTTTATCAATTGAAGGTTAAACCGCTGGTTCTTTTTGTAATACGACGTGCAATTAGAAAAGAGGGGGTAGAATAGTTGCTAATAAAAAAAATTACGAATAATTACTTAATTAACCATATTTGAAAAAAAGTTGAAAAAGACGAGACAATATATTATAGTAGTTTGATGTAAACTCTCACCTACATCCATTTTCTCCAAACAAAAAAAAACTTTCTTTATATTTCGAGTTTCATAAAGTTCACTGTTGCTAACTTGTGTTTTTCAATACTCAATCCAAACAAATACAATTATTTAACTTTTTATGAAGGCAAAATTAATTAAATCAACAACCACTAGTTTTTCATAAGGCTAAATCACTAAAAAATCTCTCTATCTTTTAGCCCTTTTTCAATTGCACCTGACATTGCAATTTTATCAGCTGCTCCCAAATTTGCACTTTTGAATTTCAATTCCACTTCAAAATGAAATTGGACTCTTTTCTATTCGGGAAAAATAAATTCATAAAAAAACCTTATAAAGTACTCGTTTGAACTATTTTTCACACAAAAAGTTAAAAATTGATGATTTCTTTTAATTTTTTGCAAATGGAGAAGAGATTAATTTAGTAATTGAGGGTGGATTCAAAGGTGCGAATTTGGGTGCAGCTTATAAAATTGCAACATTAGGGTACATTTGAAAAGGGGTTAAAAGGTGGGATTTTTTTTTGTGATTAAGCCTTTTAACAAAAGTAAAAGTGGAAACCAACAAACAACAACAAATATGTTTTAAAGGATAAATCACAGCTAAAAAGATTAATACATGTATTGAAGTTTGCTTGGAGAGTTTGACGCTTAAGTTACTGTCTATCATACATACTCAAGATTATGATATATATAGCTAATACCAGCATTTTGTATATACTTTTTTTGTTTAAAAATTCATTCTTTCTTTAGCAAATTTAAATATTATGATGGAAAATGTGTTGTTTTTATAGGTAATTTATGCAAGAAATGAATAAATAAAAATCAAAAAATATTGCCAAAAAAAAGCCAAATTGATCATTATTTATGAATTTAATTTTTTGTCATTCTTAAAAATCTTAAAAGGAAAATGTGTTATCCATATCAATTCCAGTAGACATTGTTTATGAACTTAATTTTTTGTCATTTTTAAAAATCTTAAAGGAGAAAGTGTTATCCATATGAATTATGGTAGACATTTGCATCAATAATTACATCTTTATTAGGTGTCTATTTCAACTTATAATGTTTTGAAAATTGACAAATATCATATATGAGTTTACTTGCAGATTTGACCCTTCTCCGTTAAATGAATATTATAATATTCTTAAATATCTCTAATGAATCTGTATTTTGAATAAGAGATAACTAGACATCGTAAGTGTAACACCTTGAAATTTTAGGATGTTAATTATGCTACCTGTATTAATTTTTTTAGTTGGAAGAACGTAAATTTAATTTATAAGTGTCCCTAATAATATATCGTAGTTATAAGATATTAAATTTTAAATTTGGGAATTTAAATTTTATTAAGTGGGATTAATCGGGACTAGAGAAAACTTATAAAATAATATAAAATAATTTATTAGTCCCGAACGAATATTTTTAAAGTTAATATGCACGATATAATTTTAAAAAGCTATCGTCAAAATTTTATGGATTTGTACGTAGTTATCAATAAGAATTTATATAAAATAAAACATAAGTCTCATGCGTATTTTTATTCGTTTTATATTTTATATAATTTTTTGGGTAAAGTTTCGTGAAATTTGAAATTAGTCTCTGTAATTGCTACATACGAATAATTAGGAAATTGGGTTGAAGTACGTGATTAAGCTTCTTAGACTAAATCGTATTTTAACAAATCTATATATAAACCTAATGAATTAGGTTTGTGGGCACATAAACCAAATTTCTATCCACCTGCTTGCATCCTTCTCTATGCGTGCGATAGGAGCTACGAAGCTAGGGTTACCAATCCGACGTACGATTTCTCATCTCTAACTTCAATTTCTCCGTTAATCCGCATATAATCAAGGTAATAATCCTAATGAGTTTGATTTGGTGATTAATACGGTTTATTAAGGTTTTAATGCGGGTTTATCGGTCGTACCATTTGATTATGAAATTAATGGTTTTAATCGATTAATTTGAGACATATTAATGGATTTGATGAATAAGACTCATGATATTGAGAAACTTATCGGATTTGTGTAGTCTAATTCTACTCAAGTGACCAGAATCGTCTCTGCTCAAGCAAGTAAAAAGCAATCTGCTTGGAGAGCAGATCTATTCTACTCAGCGAGTAGAATAACTTCTGCTCAGCAACGAGCAGAGCTATCGCTGTTCGACGAGCAGAGATAGCTCTACTTGATGAGTAGAGTCAGGGATTTGTCAACACAGTTCCCTAATCATCCATATCGGCTTTGCCTTGGACCCAACAATTTAAGGTAATTTAATTTGAGTTTAATCAAGTGGATTGACGAAAATTTAATGGCTAGTTCTAAAAGTTTAAAGGAATTGAGTTAGTAAATGAGATTAAATACAGATTTATCGTATTATGATTTTTAATAGATAACAAAACCGAATGATGGTTTATCAATAAACCATTATCATAAGAAAAAGGTTTAATGTCGGAAGTGTTATATTTAAACGTGTACGTGTTTTGTTTAGAGTCACCCCTAGAATAGGATTTTCTATGTGATTATGTGTTAATAATTGAATCCTTGCATCAGGAACTCGAGGAGTTTGACGGTTTTGAGGTACGTGGTTATTAGAGTAGCGGTATCTATGAGTTTATATATTTACTATCGGGTATTAATAACTTGCATTCTTTTATATTATGAAATGTTTTATTTAAATTGCATGGTTGCATTTAAATGATTTGAATACTGATATATATCTGATGCAACGAGCTATCTATTGAGAAACAATAGGACTGTATGTACACCAGTAATAATAAACAAAATATATAAAAAGTACAAATAATAGTAAATAGGAAATGATGTCATAAAATAATATTCAATAACAATTAGAGATATGAGGTAACTTAGTTGAGGCTCTCGGGATTGGGATGTCGATAGAGTGTTTTCAAGACTTGTACCTCATTAGTAACTTGGTAAGGCTCTCGGGACAGAAATCTCGATTGAGTAAAACTCTTGGGACTGGATCTAATAACAAAGTATTGCCTTAATGATAACAGTATGAAATGAAATAAATAATGTAACGAACTTAAGGTTTCATTCGGTTCCGTATTTGGTTGCAGATGTTTTCTGTTTTTAAATTAATACTCTATAGTAAATAATATGAACTCATTCAGACTAAGTCTGACCCGTTGATATTTACCCATTTTCAGGCATATAGTGTTTTGGTGTGACCAGGCTTTCCCTCTTGTTTTGGAAGTCCATATTTTGAGTAATGTAAGTAAAACTACTTTTCCTTCTAGAGCTACTGTGGTTTGTAGTAGTAGTCTATAGTATAGGTCCCAATTTGTATCAAACAGTTTTTAAATGTTTTACTTATACGTTTATATGATAACATGTTTGTATATCGTTTTGTATAATGCGCTTTATAACTGTTTCTATATTTTACCAATTGTTATATATCAAACTGGTATGTATAATATGAATGTGATGTTTTAAGCATGGTGGTTATGAGACATGAGATACATGTGAAAGACCCTGGTTTCTACATATGCAATAACAGTTTTCAGAAAATGATTTCTATAACTATTGTTATGTTTATTAAAGAGTTTCTGGAAACGTTCTTCATATGTTTATATGTTTTGAAAAGCGCAAAATTTATAGAGGTTTTAGACTTGCGACGAGTTTTGGAGCTACCACTGTCATTCCCTAGCGTCTGTCTCGACTCATGAAATTGGATCGTGATAGTAAGTTTTCGAATGAATAAAAAAGAAAGTGATTCAGAGGTGTATACAAAGAGTTATGAAAGTTTCAAATTAATGGTTCTGCCAAGATGATGCACCATCTCAAGATGAATCCCTTCTAGAACATGATGATGATGCACCACCTCAAGATGAATCCCTTCTAGAACATGACTATCTTAAGGAGTTTGATTCATATCGCCAACATGAAAGTCTCTTCGAGAAAAATTATCTAGAATGCAAAAATTTCATTTGGAACATGCACGACTCATTGGGGATCAATCTTAGTTCTACTGAAACTTCTTTTACACTAAAAGTAAGGAATCTTCTATTTCTAGTATATTGAGAACATGACTACTTCTAGTTCTTTAATAATGAAAAATTACCATACTCTTTGTGTTTAATTTGTAATGTGATGGAAACCCAAGATCACATCTTCATTCACTGTGATTTTGCGAGAGGCATTTGGTGTGATATTTTACTGAAATTTGATATTGATTGGGTCTTTCCTTCTACTTTCTTGGATTTTATGATTTATTGGCAATTTTTGGTTCTAAAGTACCCGTACATGCATTTATGGTAGATTCTTTGGTTTCTCATTATTTGGAAAATTTGGAAGTTCAGAAACAGCAGAATATTTGTTAGCTCCTCTCGGAATAAGGATGTAATTATCATTAATTGCTTTGCTAGGGCATTTTCTATTTTTAAAGGATGTAATAGGAGGTTTCCGTACTTTGGTTTGGATTTTTTTCGAAATTCTTCTTGTATTCTGTTTCCGGGATTTTGATTGCCCTCTCTTCTAGCTGTAGCCAGTTAGTGCGCACTATATATGTGTTATTTATGTGCGAAAATTTTTAGAGTTGGGTTTTTGCCACTACTTGTAGCCTTAATATAATTTATATTCATCAAAACAAAAAGAATAAATGATGTGATATCATAATTATTATTTTCAGAAAAAAAGTTTTAAATAGTTCCTTCACTTTTCCATGAAAAAGTCTATAAAGTGAAAAGAATAATTATATATGGTCCACAGCTAAAATATTTTCCCAAAACAAGTTTAGTTTAATTAATACACGTGCTCTCAATAAAAAGTTCAATTAAAACAGGTTTCCATTTCATCATTTCATGCACTGTAATCTAACTTAACATTGAAATTTAGGCCTCCCTTGATTCGTTTTATAGCAATTCCCGAAAAATATAGTTCCTGAGAAATTAACTTCTCAGCAAGTTGATAAATATTACTTGTTTTGATTTTTACTTTCCGAAAAGTACGAAACTAATTTTTAATTAAAAGATAAAAATGTCCTATGATAATTTTTATATAAATTTAAAAAGGAAAAAAAAAATTAAGGTTAAATTAAAATAATACTACAAAAGTATTAGGGAAGTTCTACTTCCTTGAGTTTTATTAGGGAAGTTACTTCCCTAGTTAAAGGAAAGTCAAACATCCAACTTCCCGGAAAGTAGAATGTATAAATTGAACCAAGTAAATATATTTGCTACTTTCCGGGAAGTACAACTTCCCTATCCTATTTACCTCCAACCAAGCGAGGCCTTAATCCACTTTCCCAATTTAAGAACAAGATGAAATTACATATTTTTATGTCATCGAACTATAATATTTGTATTACATAATTATTAAATAATAAAAAATTATAAAATAATTACCGAGTTATGTTATTTTTACAAAACGGTTACAAAACTGATTACAAAACGGTTATTATTACACAAACGACCTATCATTTTGATGATGTCCATAGAAAAACATATATAGAAAAATGATTTTTTTAAAAAAATAATAGTTCGGTAACGTTTTTTATAGTTCGATTATTATTTGAACAAAAGGTCAACGCACTACCTGAACGTATGACATATGATCATTTAACCCAATTTTTACTCATTTGAATAACTAACCCCAAAACTCTTCATTTTTGTGTCAGATAACCTCATAATTGTGTTTTAAAAACGCGTAAAATACAAATTTGAGGTAAGCGATGCGAAGTAAAAATTAAAAAGTTTCCTAATTGTTGCGATAAAATTATCCTAAACTTATATATTTTGTAATAAAAATATAAAATATGAAATTATTTGACTCAAAAATAAAGAGTTTTGAGGTTAGTTGCTCAAACAAGTAAAAATTGGGTTGAATGACCATATATCACAAGTTTAGGGGGCGCGTTGACCCTTTGTTCATTATTATTTTGTAATTTTTTATAATTTGATAATTATTTTATAAAATACTATAATTTGATAGCTATTTTAGAAATTTTTAAAATTCAGTAACAGTTTTTAGAAAATATTATAATTGGGTGATTTTAAAAATATTTAACCCAAAAAAGTGATCTATTTTATTTTTTTCTCAACTAAAAAGAATAAATTAAAAATTCGCTCTCTCACATTCACCTAGAAGTCGGATACTCTGGGTCCCAAAATATTACGACTCACAAACTTGTCCAGATCCACTTCTTCTCGATGGTCCACTCTTTATTCCACCTTGCCACTCCGGTCAAACCACGAAACTTCATTAATAAACAAAAGGCAAAAGTACAAAAAAATCTAAGATTATTCCAAAAGCATAAAACAACCCCTAAATTTTTTTGGGCACAGACAGCCCCTTAAGTTTATTTTTTGAACAAAAAACCCCCTCCATCCATAACTTTGACTAACAGACGTTAAATAGGTGACATGGCACTTGAAAAAAGTTCAAAAACACCCTTAATTTTTAAAATACTTACCAAATTCATATGTCAAACTTTTTTGTATCATTTCTCCCTTAGAAAAAGTCAAAAATACTCTTGATTTTTAAAATATTTACCAATTTTATAATTATAATATTTTTTTATAAATTCACCATCTTCTTCCGAATTAATCTAATTTTTTTTTAAATCAATTTAAAATTATACCACTATAACTCGACACTCCTAAACAAATGACCGCGGGTATACCAGATTAACTTTTTTCAATAATTTCAAAATTAAACCCTTTAAAATTTTAAATTTAAAAATCTAAATACACTTATACCTTTAAAACCATCTAAAAATTAAATAAAAAGTATTATTTTTTGTGAAAAACCACCGACCCACCATCGGTGGGTCCGTTTCTTCAGATCCACAGCAGGTGGGTCTGCTCAGATGAGCAGACCCATCGATGGGTCTGTTCGATCCACCGGTGGGTCTCCGGAATCGGAAAAAAAAATTAAATTTTTTAAATTTTTATTTAATTTTTAGATAGTTTTTTCCGGCAATAGATTGGTGGTGTTGTCTTCGATTAAAATAAATTAAAAAAATATTGTATTCGCGAAAAATAAATAAGAAACGTTTTCATTGAACATATTCGACCGACAATCATTTGTTTCAGGAGTGTCGGATTACATTGGTATAATTTTAAATTTATTTTAAAAAAATTAGACTAATTAGGAAGAAGAGGGTGAATTAATAAAAAAAGTTATAATTATAAAATTGGTAAATATATTAAAAATTAAGAGTATTTTCGAACTTTTTTGGGGGAGAAATGATACAAAAAATTTGAAATATGAATTTGGTAAGTATTTTGAAAATTAAGGGTGTTTTTGAAAAAAAATTTAGAGCCACGTCACCCATTTAATGTCTATTAGTCAAAGTTATGGACAGAGGGGGTTTTTTGTTCGATTTTAGAACTATGAGGATTTATTTGTTCGAATTTGAAATAAGGAGGGTTGTTTTGGTCAAAAAAAAGTTAAGGGGCTATCTTGTACTTTTGAGGAAATTTTGAGGGTTTTTTATACCTTTTTTGCCTAAAAAACCAAATCCACCGAGCCCATCTTCTCCAAAAAAAAAAACACTACCCAACGACTAAACCAATCAACCCGAAATCAAGAACCAAAAATGGAGCCCGAATTACAAAATTTCATCAAGGTATGGATTACAGTCGCCGTTTCTTTATGCGTTAGTCTAATTTCAATCTTTAAAATTAACAATTTATTATCTTAAATTCCTCCCAATAGAAATCTGTCTGCTCTGCAGTAAAAAACCGCCAGGCTTGCTCATTCTCGAACCAGCACTTTCTGAAGCTCTCCCGCATAGACCGGGAGATTGGTCGAGAGTTCAACAGCCTCTCCCTACAAGGTTACAACAAACTTTCACTTTCTATAATAAAACGATACAAAAAATTTAAACTAAAAATTTATATTCTTACTGCTGGCGTCTGGGAAACACAGTGCCCTCCCCTAGGCATCCAGCACTGCAGGGGCTTCCCTGGCTTTCGAGGCTGAACAGGGGGTGCCGCCTCCACCTCCTGCTGCTGGCCCTCAACAGGGATGTCCTCTACAGGGGCGCGCCCTGATGCTGGTCCTTAACAGGGATGTCCTCTACAGGGGCGCGCCCTGCTGCTGTCCTTCAATATCCTTCAACAGGGATGTAGAATCAACTCGTTGGAGTTCCACCCTTGTGACAACAACTCAGGGTCGCCATCCTAGCTCCCAAAGGGCATATCAGCATCGTCCGGAACCTGAAAGCCTGGCACGCCAACTGGAGGCAGCTCACATATAAGACGGGGTAACATTGGGTCATCCAAGTAGCTTCGTTAGGAAGCAGATACAAACCCAGCCACCGTATAACCTCTGTGGTCCGGACAAAGAGCAGGGGGCACGACGCCCCTCCCGCGCAGCACAGACAATGGCGGTCCCACGGGAATCATTAAAGAACTTGGCCGGATCCACCAGCGAAAGACGCGCTTACCTAGAAGCAAGGAACAACGATTAGGGCCATGCATCAGATATCGCATGCCAAATCTCTTAGTAGTGCCCTGCAGCCAGCGAAGCCAAGTCTCCCCCGGAGGGATGTTCCGCACGAAGGGATCCGCAAAATACTCCAAGTAAGTATACAAGTCAAATACAGTTTAAACACTAACCAGTTTGTTATATGTTGTGTACCCCAATACAGGCCAACTCACTCAACTACTCTTTACAAGAAACTCTCAGACTCAGAGTCAGAATATAAAACATATCCCATAATCTCAACAGCAGAAAACCTATCTCAGATAAAAGGCCGAAATCCTGAAAGAGTGCCAGACCGAATCACCCAAATCTGAGAAAGGACGGATTAAAGTGAATAAGGATGTATCCACTTTCCCTTGAGGCGTTTATAAGCGCAAGCCTTCCATGGACAGGCTACTCAGGGCCATTTTTCTTCTAATAAACCCAGAACCAAAAGGCTCCACAGAAAATTCAAAACAAGCTCCAGAGCCTTGAAAAAAAGACCCGGAGCCTTCAGACAAGTCCCAGAGTCTTCAGACAAGTCCCGGAGCCTTCAGACAAAAAGAGAAAAGACCTTCAGACAAGTCCCAGAGCCTTCAGACAAAGACCTAGAGCCTTAGAACAAGTCCCATAGAATCAGAACAAGCCATAGTGGATCAGAACAAGCCATAGTGGATCAGAACAAGCCCCAGAGCCTTCAGACGAGACCCAGAGCCTTCAGATTAGTCCTAGAGACTTCAAACAAAAGCCAGAGCCTTCAAGCATGTCCTAGAGCCTTCAGAATAAACCCAAAGAATTATGGAAAAGGCATAGAAGACGGGATCCAAAAGAGTCAGACTCCTCAAATGGCATAAAGACGCCGAAGAATGGTAGAGAGATACCTAGATACGGCATAAAGACGCCAAAGAATGGTAGAGAGACACCAAGATACGGCATACAGACGCCAAGGAATGGTAGGGAGACACCAAGATACGGCATAAAGACGCCAAGGAACGGTAGAGAGACACCAAGATACGGCATAAATACGCCCAAGAACGGTAGAGAAACACCGAAACATGGTATAAAGACACCATAAATGGCAGAAAGACGCCAAAGCCTGATGAACAACGTCAGCATACGGTAGAAAGACACTGAAGCCTGGTAGAAAGACACCAGCATCTGTTAAGCGTGGAATAATTAACGGAATCCAGACACCTATGCAATATAGGTGGCCTTTGGGACGGCCAAGGGATCATGTCTGTCTATAAGAAAGCCTCGAACATGACAATTACCAGGGTTCAAGCCATCGAACCACTCTCGGGATGGCCAAGAGTTTATAGCTCCATTCCATAGAGCACGCACTCAGGCATCCCGGGCTCAACGGCAGCTGAGAAAACCACTCCCAGCCAGATGCGGAGTAGGCCAGAACCAGAGGTGCATGAAGCCAGATTCATGCACCACAGCGGGTAATGCTCAGGCTAGGGCATTACCACACCACCAGGCGAGAGCCTCCGACAGTGGGCAGTATCCTTGTCGCTCGTCTAACAACAAGTCTCTTCTTTAACAAAAATTGACCTACTTCGTCAATTCTCGTTAAAGAGGGGGGCAAACTGTAGACACCTATTTTTCAGACAGGTAAAAAGTGATAAGGAACTGAACGTCCAATGATGATTTCCAGAGAAATCTGTCCGGGTGACGAGCTTTTGATTTGCTTGCTGGAATCTAAGCAGGCGTAATTTGTGCACAGCTGTAAACTTGGAGGATTAAAACGTAATTTGGCGTGAATAGACCATAAAAATCCAAAGAGATTGTAATCTAAGTCTAGAAATTGGACTAATTGCCATATCTTCGAAGTTTATGGGCCAATTTACAAGTTTGACGGACTGAAATTGACCTTAACCAAACCCATAGGACCTTAATAGCCTTTTTAGCACTTTTAGGCACCAAAATAGACTTTTAGCAATCTTTTACTTAGCTAGCAAGTCAAGATACGAATTTAATTAATTAAATAGAGTTTCATGCTAATTTTAACACCTAATGACTTATCCCTTAACAGTTTAAACCCTAGAAGACTCTAACTAAACCCTAGGTCAACCCCAATCCCTATAAATACAACCTTAAGCCAGCCTGGCTAAAAGGGGGTGGCACACAAACCCTAAAATTAACCAGTAGAATTCGGCCACCTCACACACAAAATCACCCAATCCAGTCCAGAAAAACAACAAAGAACGCTTTGATTCTCTAAGAACGCAAGCTCTGCACAGATTCGAAGCTGGATTCCGCATCCACTTCGCCAGTAAACGAGTCAAGGACTCAGAACGGTACCTCTGAGGACCCTAATCTTTTTTCCATCACTTTTTGCCATGATTATTTAGAACTGCTAGATTTCATATTTTTAGACTGCATGTTTAGGCTATTTTACTGTAAATTGCTTAAATTATGTTTTTTTTGCTATAATTGTTGATTTTAACGATATTGTCATGATTGCCATGAAAATTGACTAGGAAGCATGTTAATAGATGAATTAATATATTTTATATGTTTAAATCCAAAAATCCAGACATTAAAATTGCTTAGATGTTTAGGTTAATTACAAGCCTAATTGATATAATATGTTTAAATTCAATAACTATTGCGATTTGATAGTTTTGATGATGTAAATACTCCTTACATATCGTATTTAGAATGTTTGATTCTTTTTTTTTGCATGAAAAACGAGCTCAAAACGAGCTGAAACGAGCTAAAAACACTCAATACCGAATGCTGGAAACTTTTGCTGCTGCTGCTGTCTGCAGTGCCGCCGCCGCCCAATCGTTCCTCAGCCTTTCCCAGATTCGCTCCCAGATCTTCCAGACGTCAATCCAAACTTCCAGACGCGTTTCCGGGCCCATCCGGACTCCAAATTAGGCCCAGTTTGAACCCAGACGTAGAGAATTTAGTGTATTTTAATATTCTGTATTGTAACGGCCAGACCCAATGTAAAACGGACCCAGAAGTCCAAATATGTAACATAGTGTATAAATCAGGCCCACGAGCCCGAGGCCTACAAAACCAGCAATTTCCAGAGCCGATTTTGGGCTAACCCAAACTCATAATCAACTACGGATCAAACCAGTAGAACCGGATAGACGAGACGCACAACTAGGGGTGAGCATCGGTCGGTTCGGTTCGGTTCGGTGGGAAAATTTTTGGTTTTTTCGGTTTTCGGTTTGGAAATTTCCCAAACCGAACCGAACCGAACTTTTAATTTGGAAGTAAAAAAACCGAACCGAACCAAACCAAAATATTTCGGTTCGGTTCGGTTCGGTTAAAACCGAATTTAATTACTTTTTTTATTTTTTAATAAAATAAATTCAAATATTAAATAATTATAGTCTAATATACTTTCATATATGTTTAAATAATAATTATTAATTCATATATCAACAATAATAAAGATATAAAGACAAAAAACATATAAATATGAGTATATATGTATATTATTTTAAAAAAGTTATATATTTTATATTAAATTTCGGTTTATTCGGTTTATTCGGTTTTTCGGTTTTCAAAACACCCAAACCGAACCGAACACCGAACTCCGAACTTTACCTAAAGTAGGAACCGAACCAAACCATTTTCACCGAAAAACCGAACCAAACAACAAAGTTCGGTTCGGTTTGGTTCGGTTTTTCGGTCTGGTTCGGTTCTTGCTCAGCCCTACGCACAACTCTCGTGATCTGACCGAAAGCCCATTCTGACCAGACCGATGGTCAAAACCCGCGCGAATGCCATGCACTCAAAGTCAACGAGGTTTAAAAGTATCTCTAACCTTGTATGTATGTCCAACTGCCCCTGAGCATGCTGGCCCTGTTTACTGCTTTCCAAAAGCATCCAAATCCAATAATAACCAGTTAAAGGACTAATCACTCAAAATTGGCCCATTAATGCAAATCCAGCCCATCACTTAGACATCGTAGGACTAACATGAAAACTTAGTAATGGTTGTATAGGTTTTTCAAGATCACCTAATAAAATCAATAAAATCACGCTTATACATCCGGTTTTAGGCTTTGTGCATGTAATCAATACAGACCAGCCAAACTTATGATATTTGTTAGAAACCTCTAAGGTTAGATGTATGCTTAGGAGTACCTGCTACTTGCCTCAAATGCCAGTCCAGATCGAGTCATATGCGCGTCAAACGTGTTTACTGCTTTCATGCTTGTTTATTTACAGCTTTCATATCCTGTGAACTGCATATACTGTTGAGATGAGATATAAAACGAATATGTCCATAAAATAAAACGGGTAACCGATAAGCCAAGCACATGAGACTCGGGGAGGTCCACGAACCCTTGTCTTTGGTCTGATGCACGATAATCTTACCAGAGGCGAGTAACGCTATCTAGTCGGTTAAAAGGCATTTTCTAGTTAAATTAGGTGGCGACTCCATTTTTCAAACCATTTTCAGATCGAGAAGTCAACCATAAGCCTTGGGCGAGCGACCCCGCTCCGCTCACATTTAGTAATTGTTTTATTTTCACCTACTCAAACTAAAATTTATTATATAGAATGTTTTATAAGTAATTTAGATTTTCTGGAAATAACACAAAATATATATATATATAGTTTTTTATGGTTGTTTTATGGTTATTTTGTTGTAATTTACTTTATTTATTTCTCTATTAGAAGAAAATTGGTATAATTCTTCTAATAGTTATAAATAAATAAATAAATAAATTAAAGTAATTTTTACAAACAAAATAACCAGAGACTTATATTTGATGGCTAATTATTTTAATTAATCTTTGGCTTCTTTAATTATGGCAAAGTTATCAAAATTTTAGACACATATGGAGAGATTGTTACTGCATAATTTTCTCATCTTTAACAGAATGATCTGATGAGTAGAGTCGAAGTGACAATCACTTTCAGTTTAATTTTTCGGTTACTAACTATATATATATATATATATATATATATATTTGGGTGGCTTATTTGGTAGTAAAAAAAAACTATTAGATGACTGCTATGCAGTATCATCATTTGATTATGTTATCACTCACTTATTGTGATGAGGAGTTTTATTTTTATATTGTAAATATTTTCACTTTATTTATTGAAGTTTAGGCTATGACGAAAAAAAATTATATATGGACCACAGCTAAAATATTTGCCCAAAACATGTTAATTTAATGGGTAATTGATTTTGGAGGTCACTGTACTTTTAAAAAGTTGCAAAATGGTGACCGAACTTCAAAACGTAACATTTTAGTTACTATACTATTTGGTTATGTTAAGATAGAAGGATTTTTGGTTACCGAAGAAAATTATTTCAAGTCGATTTTTTGTTGATTGTGTGTATATATGAAATATAAGATATTATTTGTTATAAATAATCAAAATTTGATTACTACGTATGTATAATTTGACCGTAAAACACTAAAAAACCTTCCAAAATCACATATTTGAAAGTTTAGTAACCAATTTGTTACGTTTTGAAGTTCGGTCACCATTTTGCAATTCTTGAAAAGTACAGTGACCCCTAGAATCAATTACCCTAATTTAATTAAGGGTAATCTACACAAATCCCCTAAAAATAGCCCTACCTATTTTTTTACCTCAATTTTTTTATTTTTGCAGTAATCTCTCAATAAAATTGAAAAGTTTTCAAAAATCCCTCATAACCCAAAATGGATTAATTTTGTAACAAAATATGATAGCTTTGCCCCTTATATAATAAAGAAATGTGATATTACAGTTGCCGATCAAGAAACTCATTATTGTCGCTGCAGAGGAATTCATTGATGCTGATGTCGATGAACTCGTTGTTGCTGGTGACCAGTGAAGATTGCACCGCCGTTGCCGTTGCCGTTGGTAGAGTCGTTGTTGTTGCCGTTTGCGAAGACCTCGATGTTGCCGTTAGCGAAGATCTCACTACCATCGGAGATGAGAAAAATATTGTGGATGGTAGACGATAACACTTTATTTAATTTGAGATTTGAAACTTGTGAACTGTAAGATAATTGATATAAATTGCAGTAGCAGAACCTTCTCAAATTGACTTGCAGCAGCAGAACCTTCTCGGAACCCCGCCCACCGTTAGTATTTAGAAAAATCTGATGCGACGATAAAGAGGAGGAAGACGAATTCTGATGATTCTGCTGCTCTTCAATTCCTACCATTTCAACTCACACCTCCACTTTCTTCTTCCTGAATCGAGATCGTATCCATTTCGCATCTCTGAAACTAATTTTTTATTCTTTTAGTTCTAAAAATGGTTTGAATGGCGGACATGCAATATCTGTTAGATTTTGTTTGATTTTTTTTTATCTTCTGGTTTTATTTAGTCTTACTTTTCAATATAGAAATAGTGATATCAAATTCACCAAGAAATGGAATGGAAGTTGTGTCCTTGTGGCTGCTCAAATTTGCTTTTGTATATGAAGTAAACGCATGAAGCATTGCTTAAATGATAGTCCTCATTTACTACGTGGATATTCACTTATTGCATTTTGGTTGTTGGTCTTCAAGAAAGTGGACATTCATGTTGCTGCATAAGTTCAAAGGGTTCTTAGCTTTTTGAAGTTAGGAGTTGCTTGTCTTTTAATCAGGGCAACTGGTAGCAATTGTCACTTTTAAGTCTTTTGAGCTTATTTATTCATAAATCAGTGGTATCTATTTTGCTTAGATTTTTCTAAGCTTTTTGGTTTTCTATTAGTTTGTAATTGAATTTTTTTCTTCTGATTTTAATATATGATTGCTACAAACATGATATATACGCTAAGAGGCCTATCATTTGAGAATAATATGTGTTTACATTACAATTTAACGGATTGCAGGAGAGGTATGAAAGATTGTTTTACAAGTTGTTCATTGATAATGTTGTGGAGTTGCTTTCTATTAATTACACTCAGATAATTGGTGAAGTTTACCAGAAATCATCGATAACAAGGATTCAAAATAAATTTTGAAGTTGCAAATTGTGAAAAGAATGAGATCTGGAGATTTTAAAGAGCAGTAAGATAATTTTTATTAAAAGGGTTAATTGCAAATTAATACACAAACTTTACCCTAATTTGCAATTACAGCACGAACTTTGAAACTTGGCAATTTAATACACCAACTTTCATTTTTTGGTAAATTAGTACCAGACCAATCATACAACAACACGTGGCTTTATATGACAATGTCCACGTTAGTGTTTTTCCAGTTCGGTGTATTAATTCGCCAAAAAATAAAAATCGGTGTACCAATTTGCCAAGTTTGAAAGTTTGTGTTGTAATTGCAAATTAGGATAAAGTTTGTGTATTGATTTGCAATTAACCCTTATTAAAACTTGAATAAAGTAATTCAATTGATATAGGTTAACATTCAGTTCACATCAGGTTGATTTTTGGTTTTATAGAATGTCAAATACATCTCACTTAAAAGAAAATATTCAATTTGTATATTACCATAAATCTCAAAATTCTCTCTATATAAAATGTCATTTAAAATCGTAAAGAGCAGCATGACAAATTTTATTAAAATTGAATTAAGATAATTCAGTTGATATAGGTTCACATCTGATTCACATCAGGTTGATTTTTGGTTTTACAAAATATCAAATATATTTCATTAAACGAGATATTGAATTTATATATTACACTAAATCTCAAAATTCTCTCTATATAAAATGTCATTTAAGATTGTAAAGAACAGAAGATAAATTTTATTAAAAATTGAATTAAGGTAGTTCAGCTGAAATAGGTTTATATCAGGTTCACATCAAGTTGATTATTGGTTTTATAGACTATCAAATATATTTCACTTAAAAGAGAAATTCATTTGAGTCGCAAATTTAATATCCTCAATTGTTCAATCGAGTAGTAAATCGAGCATTTCTTTCCGGAAGAATATCTTGTAAATCATATATTCCTCAGTTAAGATTGTAAATAGTAGTAAAATAAGTTTTATTAAAAAAAAATGAATTAAGTTAGTTCAATTGATATAGGTTCACATCAAGTTATCGTTAGGTTGATTTTCGTTTTTATGAAATGTCAAATACAATACACTTAAAAAGAGATATTCAATTTGTACATTACATTAAATTTCAAAGTTCTCTCTCTATATAAAATGTCGTTTAAGATTGTAAAAGTAAGTAATACAAATTTTATTAAAAATTGAATTAAACTAGTTCGATTGACATAAGTTCACATATGGTTCACATCAGCTTGATTTTCATTTTTATAGACTGTTAATTATATTTTACTTAAAAACAGTTCTTCAATTCTTATAATAGACTATATCTCAAAATTCTCTTCATATAAAATATCAGATAAGATTGTTAAGAGCAGTAAGACAAATTTTATAAAAAAAATGTTAAGTTAGTACAATTGATATAAGTTCATATCAGGTTCACATCAGGTTGGTTTTTTTTTTTTAGAGAAAACATGATTTTATTAATTAAAAGACAGAGCTGATTGGTCAGTCATTACACGATATTGAATTTTAGACGGGACATGTCTTATCGAAACTTAATTCTTGACAGAATAAAGCAAACTTTGTTAGAAAAAGAGCCATAAAGTTTTTTTCCCTAAATAGAGATAGATAAAAGGAGTTAAATTACAGGATTGATAGATAAAGTTGGCTTTCCTTGCTAGCATAAAAAAACACTAACATTTAACATTTGACAATAAAAACAATTAAAAATTTGGAGGTGATATTTCTTATAGAAGAGTTAAGAATGACTTTGGTCCTTCTTGTTGTTAGTTTTTGGAAAATAGTTAAGAACTTGTATGTGAGATGATTCCCGAATAAGAATGAGCTATCAAATATCAAGTTTATTATTATTGGGAAACAATTAAGAATTTGCATTAATATTATAAAACCATTCAGTTAATATTGGAAGAGGGCATTGTAGGCTAAACGCAGGCTTAATAACTGTAAGGGAAAGGACAAAGAAAGAAAGCAAGTCTGTTGTAGAGGCATAAGGATATTTCAAAAATGGCTTAATTCCTTAAAAAACCCCCACCTTGTATTTTTTTTTCGTTTATACTCTGACCTTGTAAAAACATCATTTGTACCCAATTTTGAGTTTTTATGTTTCATCTATACCCAAAAGCATTAAATTGTACTCTTTTCATTTGAAAAGGAGTTTAAAACAATCCTTCATTTTTAACTTATATACTAATTAGATACTAAAGTTATTAATAGTACAAAAATAACATCTTCTTCAAAAAATTAAAAATAATAATATTTTTTTAAAAAAATAATTCCGAATTTTTTGTTTATTTTTGTTTATTTTTTTTAATTTTTTTTTAAAAATATTTCTAACAAAAAAATTAAAAATAATAATAATTTTTTTAATTTTTTTATTATTTTATATAATTAAAAAAATTAATTAATTATTTGGATATATTTGATCATTTTTTAAGTTTAAGGATTTATTTGTATTTTTAAAAATAGAAAAAAGTATGTTTTAACTCTTTTCTAAATGAAAAGAGTACAATTTAATGCTTTTGGGTAGGGATGAAACATAAAAACCCAAAATTGGGTACAAATGGTGTTTTTACAAGGTCAGGGTATAAACGAAAAAAAAGTGCAAGGTGGGGGTTTTTTAAGAAATTAAGCCTTCAAAAATTCATCATCCACCAAATTCTAATAACAGCGAAGATAATGGATTGTCATCTTTACCAAATGAAATAATACAAAAAATTCTCGCCGTAGCCGATAATCTCTTCTCCAAAATTTTCTCTTTCCAATTTTTCACCGCCGCAAGTTCCGCCGTAATGATCGGAGATTCGTCAAAAGTAGATCTTGCTTGCCGCGATGGAAAACAGCAATAACAAGGGAAAAGAGACCGAAAAAATATGATCAGCTCTATATCTATTCCGTTCCATTATCTATTAATCCAATAGATTTAGCTAAGCCACCATTGTCAAGTCCGAGCACCGCCGAGCCAACCACCAACAATTTGGTCAGCAACCAACCACATTTATACTCTGGCATTTAAACTCTAATTCCTAAATAAAGGGTAAACATGTTCAAAATTAAAACGAGGTACACTATAAAAACAACTTTTTAATTTATAAAAAAATATTTTCTGAATTACTAACATAAATTTTTCAATTTTTGGATGATATGGTGTAATATTCTCTTTAATTAATACAGATTTGCATTTCATGCACTGAACTCTAACTTAACATTAAAAAACCCACTTTCCCAATTTAAGAAGAAGATGCTCTATTTTATTTTTTCTGAATTAAGAAGAACAAAATTACAAATTCTGGAATTAAAAATTCCCACTCTCACCACAGAAGTCAGATACTCTGGGTCCCAAAATACAGCTTATGACTCAAATATTTTATTCTTCTTCACATCTCACAAACTTGTCCAGATCCACTTCTTCTCAACGGTCAAACCATGAAACTTCATTAATAAACAAAAAACCAAATCCACCGAGCCCATCTTCTCCAACAACTGAACCAATCAACCCGAAATCAAGAACCAAAAATGGAGTCCGAATTTCAAAATTTCATCAAGGTATGGATTACAGTCATCATTTCTTTATGCTACTCTTACACCATCGGAAAATATTTCTCCAAACCCACCAAAAGGTTCGTTTTAATCCTCCCAGTTGTCTCTTTATTCCTTTACCTCCCTCTAAATCTACACTCTCCTCATCTCGGTGGCACCACCGCTTTTTTCATAGCGTGGCTGGCGAATTTCAAGCTCCTTCTATTTTGTTTTCATAAAGGTCCTTTATCTTCCGATCCAAACATTTCTCTACCACTTTTTGTCGCGGTTTCTTGCTTACCAATCAAGATTTCGAAAAACTCATCTCAGACTACCCAAACCCATGACCCGAAATTGAAAAACGGGTTTGTTAATTATGCGATTAAGGGTATTCTTGTAGCGGTTATGGTTCGTGGGTATGATTATAGTGACCGTATGAACCCGAATTTGATTCCGGTTTTATACGCTTTTCATGTTTATTTTCTTCTTGAGATAATTCTAGCCGTTACTGCATTTTTGGCTCGAGCCATATTAGGGATTGAGCTCGAGCCGCAGTTTAATGAGCCGTATTTGTCAACTTCGCTTCAAGATTTTTGGGGGCATAGATGGAATTTAATGGTGACTAGTATTCTACGCCCGACTGTATATGAACCCACCCGGTTTATCTTCACGCGCTTCATCGGAAGGACGTGGGCTACACTGCCGGCTGTTTTTGGGACGTTTGTGGTATCGGCGGTTATGCATGAGCTGATGTTTTATT